>NC_081787.1:30161406-30196406 GCF_963082965.1 Carassius carassius
TAGGGACCGTCTCTAAAGTTACATGCGATATTGTTTTACACATTTTTCCATCTCAAAAATATATCTAAATTATGGCCTATGATCTCAATGTCAAATGCAGAAATGTTAATCCATGCATTTATGACCTCAAGGTTAGATTAATGTAATGCTTTATTGGGTGGTTGTTCTGCACGCTTAGTAAACAAACTACAGCTAGTCCAAAATGCAGCAGCAAGAGTTCTTACTAGAACCAGGAAGTATGACCATATTAGCCCGGTCCTGTCAACACTGCACTGGCTCCCTATCAAGCATCATATAGATTTTAAAATATTGCTTATTACTTATAAAGCCCTGAATGGTTTAGCACCTCAGTATTTGAATGAGCTCCTTTTACATTATAATCCTCTACGTCCGCTACGTTCTCAAAACTCAGGCAATTTGATAATACCTAGAATATCAAAATCAACTGCAGGCGGCAGATCCTTTTCCTATTTGGCGCCCAAACTCTGGAATAACCTACCTAACATTGTTCGGGAGGCAGACACACTCTTGCAGTTTAAATCTAGATTAAAGACCCATCTCTTTAACCTGGCATACACATAACATACTAATATGCTTTTATTATCCAAATCCGTTAAAGGATTTTTAGGCTGCATTAATTAGGTAAACCGGAACCGGAAACACTTCCCATAACAACCTATGTACTTGCTACATCATTAGAAGAATGGCATCTACGCTAATATTTGTCTGTTTCTCTCTTGTTCCGAGGTCACCGTGGCCACCAGATCCAGTCTGTGTCCAGATCAGAGGGTCACTGCAGTCACCCGGATCCAGTACGCATCCAGACCAGATGCTGGATCAGCACCTAGAAAGGACCTCTACATCCCTGAAAGACAGCGGAGACCAGGACAACTAGAGCCCCAGATACAGATCCCCTGTAAAGACCTTGTCTCAGAGGAGCACCAGGACAAGACCACAGGAAACAGATGATTCTTCTGCACAATCTGACTTTGCTGCAGCCTGGAATTGAACTACTGGTTTCGTCTGGTCAGAGGAGAACTGGCCCCCCAACTGAGCCTGGTTTCTCCCAAGGTTTTTTTCTCCATTCTGTCACCGATGGAGTTTCGGTTCCTTGCCGCTGTCGCCTCTGGCTTGCTTAGTTGGGGACACTTCATCTACAGCGATATCGTTGACTTGATTGCAAATAAATGCACAGACACTATTTAACTGAACAGAGATGACATCACTGAATCCAATGATGAACTGCCTTTAACTATCATTTTTTGTTTTCCTAATGAATGTTGTTCAGTTGCTTTGACGCAATGTATTTTGTTTAATGCGCTATATAAATAAAGGTGACATTGACATTGACATTTCTAACGTCAGTAGCATTTGAGGAGAATTACTTAGGCCCAATCCCAATTCTATTTTATACCCCTTCCCCTTCCCCTCCGTCTACCCCTTCCCCTTGTCCCTTAAAACAGAGTTTAAAGGGGGAGAAAATATTCCCCTAAGGATTGGGACACCACTACCATGACGTCACACGCCATCATTCGTCGTCTAGCTCTTACAATACACACATATACTGGTGTGCATTAGAGCCTTTAGTTATTGTTCTGTATTAATGAGCTGCTTACTGACACACACATATATCAGAAATCGTGTTTTAAATACAGTTAATTTCTCGATCGCTACATTATATTTTCCAGCGACGAGAGGATACAATCGCTGTTTTTAAGTAAACTCATTCTAAAAAGATAAACGAACAGACGCGAATACACGGAACTTCCATCTCTCTCTCTCTCTCTCTCTCTCTCTCTCTCTCTCTCTCGAATAGGCAATATTTGAGAAAATGGTTTAGCGATTTCTAATTATTGGGGGGATATGTCTACGGCAGTTATGGCCCTGATCAGTCATATGCTGTGGCACTATCATGCAGTCTGTAATGATATGACGTTAGCAAATATTAGCGATTTATTGCTAACATCTCTTTGAGTAACATGACCGTTAATATGAACTCACAATTGAATGTAACATAAAACAAATGATTACTTTTCGTTAAAATCTTTATTTATGCCAAAAAAGCTTACATTTATGTGTCTTTTTGTTTGCTGTAGCAGCCATGTTCCCGAGATAATTCATACCCCTTCGTTTGAAGTGTGGTCCCGAAAAATCTTCGTTTGAAGGGCTATCTGGCCCTTGCCCTTCCCCTACCCCTCCAACCAAAAGAGAATCGAGACAAA
The DNA here is from genome assembly GCF_963082965.1 of Carassius carassius. NCBI lineage: Eukaryota > Metazoa > Chordata > Actinopteri > Cypriniformes > Cyprinidae > Carassius > Carassius carassius. Next base: position 30,163,629 of record NC_081787.1, read on the forward strand.
GGGGAAGGGCTAAGGGGTAGAATTGGGATTGGGCCTTACAGTCATAAAAACAACTGTAATTGTTCATCTAGGTGACAGCTATAAAGCACAATTGAATTGAATGTTTGATATTTATTAAAATAAACTTTAAAGCATATGTAAATTATGCTACTTTTTCACATGGGCTCAAACGCAAATTTGAAGCTCAGTAGCATTTGAGGAGAAAGACTTGCAGTCATAAAACAATTGTAATGTGTTAATTTAGGTGTCAGCTACAATGCACACCTTATACATTGTTAATATATATTAAAATAAATTATAAATCATTTAGGTAAAAACGAGGCCCGTTTATCTCTTTCAGGCACATTCCTGTGAAAGGTTTTTTTTTTCTTCAGGTTCCCTTACGAAAATTACCCATGGGTTACCCATTGCACCACAAATCATCGTTCTTGTAGTCATGGTAACTGCAAATTAACCATTAAATTAATAATAATTTACAAAGATGTATTAATATACTGTAATATTTTGTTGTTTTTATTTCTATAAAAACAGACCTAAGCCATCGATAGCCTTTAAAATGACTTAAAATGCATTATATAAAAAAACTATGAGGCAATAATGATTGGTTAATAATAACACTGTTAAAATACATAATGTAGGCACATACAAAATAAACTATTTATGTACATGTTATTACAGTGCGCTGCTGTTACACTTACAGGACAATCAAATCCTTGTTTAGGCTACTGACCAAACATTTCATTCAAATATTCACTTAATCTTTCATTTTTGGCCACCTATTTGCTATAGATGACACAGCCTTTATAATTTCTTCAACAAAAAACTTGCATTTCACAACACCATGGTTTTATCATAATTTCCTTTCGCATGATTTCTGAATGCTTGAGACTATAACATAGAGTCATAATAAAGTTATAGCCACAGGTAAATGTCCAGAGCTACAATTGTAATTCGTAAATAATACAATTTTTTCATTTACTTTTTTATTTTATTAAAGTTCTATTTTCAGCCCTATAGTAGGTGTTTTTTCCCATCATCATATTTGAGGAAGGGGGGCACAACAACACAATCCTGCTCAGGACACACATTTGGCCAGCAGCAGCCCTGCACCGTGATATCAATTCGACATCTAATATTAGTCCAGACTTGATCAAGATGCTGGAACATCTCTTTACTGTCAGTTTGTTTGATTTCTTCTGTGGATATTGGGTGAAAACAGGAAGTGAATCCCAGACTGAAACTGGCTTAATGTATGTGTAGGCCAAAATGTTTGATGTTCAAGTTACAACAAATCAACATCATGTCAAGTTTTTGACGTCAGTTTCATTTGCATATTTTTGTTTACACGCTGAAGGAATAAATCCTGTGAAGTTTGTTTCACACTCGCGGCGGCTTTTATTTTGACAGCGTCACTGCTACGCGCTGACGTCATCCCGCAGCGTCAGAGAGTGTTTCCTGAATGCTGAGGTGTCCGTGAAGATATTTACATAGAGACGTGTCGTCTGCTCTAGAGGAGTGACAGCATGGATCGTCCGGAGACCACCTTCACTCTGGCGTATATCGTGTTCGCGCTGTGCTTCGTGTTCACGCCGAATGAGTTCCGTTCGGCCGGCTTCACGGTGCAACACATGTTCTCTCCGTGGCTGGGCAGCGAAGACATGGGCTTCATCCAGCACCACGTCCGGAGGAGCGCCCTGACCGCGCTGCTGCACTGCTTCCTGCCGCTCGGTACTGCTCCGACACGGGCTCCGGACCACACACACACCGCCCAGCACACCCCCTCCACAGCGCGGCTTCAGTACATGTGATGAAGCTCGACTCGCTCAATCATGTCATCCGTTCAGCTCTGTTCACATCAAGAACGATTCCGATATTAGCGTCTACTCAATACTGTTTGTATAAAAACACACCAGAGAACAATGTCGTCTGTTTATTAGTGCACGCGCGTCTGCCGCTTTAAACTCTCGAGCTCGTGCTCGTCACAGCAGGAGGGATTCTGATTGGCTGTCAGTTCTGTCGTTCAACAGAGAGAGAAAAATGTTCTGGAAGTGATATATAAAATAATAATAATAGTAATGTTTTGTTTAGCTGTGTGACCATTGACCAACGTCAAATGACTCCTAAACGTAAATGTGACACATACGTATTAAAATATTTATTTTAAAATCTCAGGGGACTTCAAGTAAATATATTTGCTGAAAGAGGATAAGATGATAAAAAAAAGTCTGAATCTGTGCATTACATGTAATTAAGAAATAGTCTGAATCTGTGTATTTGAATGTGTTTGAAAGACACCGTGAACTCAGACACACAGTCATGTGTTGATGCAGTGATGAGAAAACACTTCTTACACTGAGCCGAGGTTCTGACTCCAGACTCAAAGACTGTGTCCTCCTGACTAATGAAATAATATAAAGTTCAATTCTAATCTATGAGGAAGTATCTGTACTGTTTGATCGTAACAACTGGGTTATTCACCTTATTTATACGGGGTAACCAATGAAAATGTCCTCATTCTGACAATGGTAGGCCTCTTCTATATTTAATTTAATACAGATAATCTTAACTAATATTTTAATTCATTATCTTGATTCATTATTTATAAAAAAAAAAAAACACAAAATGTAGTTTAAGTTAATTTCAAGGCAATTTCAAGCAAACTGAGAAACAGTGTAAATAAGTGTGAGATTATGGTGTAGTTAGTTCTGGATACAGTGGACATGAGCGGAGTGTGTGTGTGTGTGTGTGTGTCGTCTCTTGCTCTGTGTTGTGCTCCTCACACTGGTGCTGTGTGCTGTCTGTGTTTCAGGATACTACGCAGGGATGTGTTTAGCCGCTCCGGAGCAGGATCTGCTGCAGGTGCACCGGGCGGCTCGGGGCTGGCAGCTCTACTTCTGCTTCTCTCTGACCGTGCTGCTGGTCGGCTGTGTTCTTGTGTTCGTCTGGTCCAGACGCGGCTGGGAGAATCACCCCATCTGCCGGGCACTCAGTGCTCACGCTTTACAACGATCCAGCTGGAGAGCCGTGGCCTCGTCCATCAACACTGAGTTCCGGCGCATCGATAAGTTCTCCTCGGGCTGTCCGAGCGCCAGAGTGATCGTCACTGACTCCTGGGTGATGAAGGTCAGCACATACTCCCTGCACATCGCCCTGCAGCAGGACTGTCACCTGACCGTCACCGGCTCCACGCAGCACAGTCTGTCTCCTGAGCTCAACGCACCGCTGCAGATCCTCACCATCACTGTGGCCAGCATCAACCCCCGCGTCCAGCCCTTCCTCATCAGGTGTGTGCCGTGAGATCTGTGTGTCCTCCTGGAGCTCCGGTCGGATCTGTTTGTGTCCTCCGGTCGGATCCGTGTGTGTCCTCCTGGAGCTCCGGTCGGATCCGTGTGTGTCCTCCTGGAGCTCCGGTCGGATCCGTGTGTGTCCTCCTGGAGCTCCGGTCGGATCCGTGTGTGTCCTCCTGGAGCTCCGGTCGGATCCGTGTGTGTCCTCCTGGAGCTCCGGTCGGATCCGTGTGTGTCCTCCGGTCGGATCTGTGTGTGTCCTCCGGTCGGATCTGTGTGTGTCCTCCGGTCGGATCTGTGTGTGTCCTCCTGGAGCTCCGGTCGGATCTGTGTGTGTCCGCCGGTCGGATCCGTGTGTGTCCTCCTGGAGCTCCGGTCGGATCCGTGTGTGTTCTCCTGGAGCTCCGGTCGGATCCGTGTGTGTCCTCCCGGAGCTCCGGTCGGATCCGTGTGTGTCCGCCGGTCGGATCCGTGTGTGTCCTCCTGGAGCTCCGGTCGGATCCGTGTGTGTCCTCCTGGAGCTCCGGTCGGATCCGTGTGTGTCCTCCCGGAGCTCCGGTCGGATCCGTGTGTGTCCTCCCGGAGCTCCGGTCGGATCCGTGTGTGTCCTCCTGGAGCTCCGGTCGGATCCGTGTGTGTCCTCCCGGAGCTCCGGTCGGATCCGTGTGTGTCCTCCTGGAGCTCCGGTCGGATCCGTGTGTGTCCTCCGGTCGGATCCGTGTGTGTCCTCCGGTCGGATCTGTGTGTGTCCTCCGGTCTGATCTGTGTGTGTCCTCCTGGAGCTCCGGTCGGATCCGTGTGTGTCCTCCTGGAGCTCCGGTCGGATCCGTGTGTGTCCTCCTGGAGCTCCGGTCGGATCCGTGTGTGTCCTCCGGTCGGATCTGTGTGTGTCCTCCGGTCTGATCTGTGTGTGTCCTCCGGTCGGATCTGTGTGTGTCCTCCTGGAGCTCCGGTCGGATCTGTGTGTGTCCGCCGGTCGGATCCGTGTGTGTCCTCCTGGAGCTCCGGTCGGATCTGTGTGTGTTCTCCTGGAGCTCCGGTCGGATCCATGTGTGTCCTCCAGTCGGATCTGTGTGTGTCCTCCGGTCAGATCTGTGTGTGTCCTCCGGTCGGATCCGTGTGTGTCCTCCTGGAGCTCCGGTCGGATCTGTGTGTGTTCTCCTGGAGCTCCGGTCGGATCCGTGTGTGTCCTCCTGGAGCTCCGGTCGGATCCGTGTGTGTTCTCCTGGAGCTCCGGTCGGATCCGTGTGTGTCCTCCCGGAGCTCCGGTCGGATCCGTGTGTGTCCTCCCGGAGCTCCGGTCGGATCCGTGTGTGTCCTCCCGGAGCTCCGGTCGGATCCGTGTGTGTCCTCCCGGAGCTCCGGTCGGATCCGTGTGTGTCCTCCCGGAGCTCCGGTCGGATCCGTGTGTGTCCTCCCGGAGCTCCGGTCGGATCCGTGTGTGTCCTCCCGGAGCTCCGGTCGGATCCGTGTGTGTCCTCCCGGAGCTCCGGTCGGATCCGTGTGTGTCCTCCCGGAGCTCCGGTCGGATCCGTGTGTGTCCTCCCGGAGCTCCGGTCGGATCCGTGTGTGTCCTCCCGGAGCTCCGGTCGGATCCGTGTGTGTCCTCCCGGAGCTCCGGTCGGATCCGTGTGTGTTCTCCCGGAGCTCCGGTCGGATCCGTGTGTGTCCTCCCGGAGCTCCGGTCGGATCCGTGTGTGTCCTCCCGGAGCTCCGGTCGGATCCGTGTGTGTCCTCTGGTGCTGAGCCGTGTCTCTATGCTTCTCTCACAGGCTGAAGTCCACTGAGTACGCAGAGCTGCAGGAGAAACTGCACGCACCCATCAGAAATGCTGCCAATGTGGTCATCCATCTGACCATGAGCGAGCTCTTCCTGGAGACTTTCAAGACGTACGTGAAGATGAACGCCGTGTACGAGTGTCCGAGTGGACAGGTGAGCCCTGGACGCTTCACTGGAAGCTACAGGCTCTCTACTGACTCCCATGGTGCCATTGTTAATAACAGTTATATCAATGAACTCTACATTTCACGGCATTTATTCATCTGCTAAATGTTCCACATCAATATTTTAAAGGAATAGTTCACCCAAAATTCAAGATTAGGATTGTGGATGAGTGTGTTTCTTCATCAGGTTTGTAGAAATGTAGCACTGCATCAGTGTATCATCAATGGATGCTCTGCAGTGAATGGGTGCCGTCAGAAAGAGAGTCCAAACAGCTGATAAAAACATCAAAATAATCCACAGCACTCCAGTCCAGCAGTGAACATCTGGAGAAGACACAAGATGAAACACATCCAGCATTAAGATGTTTTTAACTCAAACACATAGAGTCTATAATCCAGAATAACACTTCCTCCAGTGAAAACGTGTTCTGGTCTGAATCAGGAGAGAAATCTGCACAGATCACAGATTTACACAGCTCTAAACTAATCTGTAACAGACAACAGCAGATGCACTTTTTCACTGGAGCAAGTGTTATTATGGATTATTTTAGCAGTGGTCTGAAGTTAATGTCTTGATGGATGTGTTTCTTATAAATACACAGCTTTTAGCTTCATAAGACTGTAATTGATGGAACAGTAGTATATGTGTGAATATAAATGAAGATGAATTGGTGTTGTTAAGATGTTGTTCATTGTTGATAGCGCATGTATTAACTGATTCTCTTCTGCTCACCAAGCCTGCATTTATTTGATCAGAAATACGGCACAAGGCAGTAATATTGTGAAATATTATTTACTATTACTCCGTCTGAAAGAAGAGAGTGTCTCTGTGTGTGTGTGTGTGTGTGTGTGTGTGTCAGGAGCTGGAGCCGTGTATCGGCTGTATGCAGGCCCGCGCCGGTGTGAAGCTGCTGCGTCTGTGTCAGGCGGACGGCGAGGGAGAGTGTCAGCAGTGCTTCTGTCGGCCCATGTGGTGTCTCACCTGTATGGGGAAGTGGTTCGCCAGCCGTCAGGACCAGCAGACACCGGAGACGTGGCTCAGCAGCAGGGTCCCGTGTCCCACCTGCAGGGCCAAGTTCTGCATCCTAGACGTGTGCTCCATCGAATGAGGACAGCACCCTCTAAACCTCCGTGCCTCCAACTACAAACACATGTGATGATGAGAATGAACCGCTGCTGATGAAGCTACTGTGTCATATCTGATTGTAATCTGTAAGCCTCTGAATGATGAGCATCATCACGTCTCTGCTGTTAAACCTGCCGCACTCGATCTACTGCATGCATTCTGTCTCTGATTACAGTTTGTATGTTTTTATCCAGTAAAGGCTCTTTAATTGTCCAAGTGTCCAGCTTCAGCTCGACTCAGATCTTGTCTGATTGTGATCCAGTAAAGGTCAGAATAAGGTCAGTAATATCTCCAGATGAACTCTTACTGGACTGAAGCAGCTCAGCTTTACTTGATTCTCCATCAATCATGTTTTAGAGTCTCAAATCTGATCCTCAGGATCTTTTGAGGAGCGTTTGTTTCCAGAAGCTTTACTTTCACTGTTCCTCAGCGGAGGAATGATCTTCACAAGCCTCCAGAACATCTCACATCTTCTGAGGAGCCTTGATTTCTTCAGCTCCCCATCACTGTGTTATATGTGCGGATCATTTACATCTCATCTCATCACTGGAGATATAGAGCACAGACTCATATTTACATCAGTTTATGTCAGTATCTGCTAAGAGCTCACTGGTTTACAGCACAAACAGCAGAATTTCATCACGATTTATTCACATAAATATCAGCATCTGCTTTTTCCTCTATATTCTCACTAGATCAGACTGTATGAGCCTCAGAAGTCTGATGGAGCAAATATGATGCTCACAAAAAACATATGAAAAAATTTTGTTCGTATTTTTCTAGGGATGTAAAGATTCAATAAACTGTTCTAAATAATAAATAACTTTTGTTTTTATATTTGATGTTCAACACAATTAAATCTAATATTTTTCAACAGTTATGCTAAAGCTGGTAAAGTTTGGGGGGACAGTCAGAGGTTAAAAGTAGCTCCTAAACCCAGGACTGCTGAGTGAAACTCAGAAATGTGTTTATTCTGGAAGATTACAGTGATGATGCCGTGTAGCTGTCCTCTGAAGCCACAGAACAAGCGATGGAGCCAAGGGAGGAACATCCTGCTCTTGATCCAGGTCCAATAGTAGATAACAATCCTAATGTTTTCTTTTTTTTCTTTGAGGGAACATGAGCAGATTTATTATATTGAGCTGATCATCGAATAAACAATGTTTATGATAAAATGACTGAGATCTTTGAGGATTTAACACTGTGTTCTTGTATTTCTGAAAATCGTGTAATAATAATAAACATTTATTTGTAAAGCACTTTTCATACATAAAATGCAATTAAATCAAGCAACTATAAAATATTCAAAATTTAATACAAAACATATTGTTTGACCTAATATCAATATAAAATAACAAAACAATGATAAAGGATAAAATAAAAACTAACACAACTTCACACCACATTGTTATACTGATAAGCCACTTTAAAAAGATATGTCTTAACCCGCTTTTTAAAAATATGAATTTTACTTCAGCTGGTAGATGATTCCTAATTTTGAGCATAACAGCTAAAAGAATGGTTTATGATTTACTGTATAATGTGCTAGAAGACCAGCACTAGAGGATCTTAAACTACGATTCGGGTCATATCTCGACAGTTTATATACCAATAAAAGAACCTTCAAATCTATTCTTTGATGGACTAGTAACCAATGCAATTCCATTAAAACCGTCGTAATATGCTCTCCTTTTGTGTTTCATTAGTACTCTGCTGCATTGTGTATCTGTAGTAACTTCATTACAGAAGCCTTAAGCGCATACATAGCATTAGAGCAATCCAGATGAGAGAAGATTGAGGCATGAATCAGTTTCTGAGCATCCTCCAAAGATAAAAAAAGATCAATCTTGGCAATATTTTTCCCAATCATAGAAAAAAAGGTTTTGTAACTTGATTAATAAGAGACGTAAAACTAAGCTGACGCCCAGGTTCTTAACTTCTTTTGTAGATTGTAGTGTCAAGGGACCCAACTCCGCTCGTTTTAATCTTCGTTCAGTTAAAAATTAATAATAATAATGACAATAATCAGTCAGCCTCTGAACATGACTGAAATGTATAATTGTATATAATCAGCATGAAAATGATAGTTCATGTCATATTTCTGAATTATCCTGCCCAAAGAGAAATAATAAAGGGAGGGAAAATAAAACTGGCCCTAGAACTGATCCTTGTGGAACACCATGTAATATTTCATATGTTGTGTGCATTATGATGTTTGTATGGAAGGTTTGTGCTGATGTTGCAGATATGAACAAAGACAAACGGAGTGGTCTGTTATTAAAGCATTTATTTGGCTCAATTCCTTCATGTGACACACAACATACACGGTATATGCTGTTACAGTCTAAACCTGACATGAGTATATGGTACTTGATAATAAACTGACTATAAAACGCAGTATTCAGAATATTTACAGTACAGTAAATGTCAGTCAAATATCACCATTACAAAGAAAAAGGCTTTGAATAAAATGTAAATTCTCTGTTGTTAAAGTGCAGTATTGACTTTTAAAGTTTGACCCAAAGTGAAAGCACAGAAACTACAGTAGAACCAGAGTGTGATTAAATGAACACTGAGTCCTGAGATTGAACTGATCTGAACTGAGTATCAGACTCAACACAGTTCAGTGATCTCTGAGTATTAATCATGATAGTCTGTATACAAGTGATGTGAAGCATCACATCTTCTCAAGCACAGGTGTTCTGAGTGCAGAAACCTGCCCAAATATAACATTTCAATGGACCAGTGTTTCATCCATCCGTCTGATCCCAAACTCCACAACTCTCTCTCATTTCCAACACTTCGACTTTCTTTAACTCTTTCATGTGATCATCTTCCACTTCCTGCTGCTTCTCTTTGCTCCATTCTTCTGGAGAGTCACGCATGTCACAACTCTCTTCTGGACGTTCTCATATCCACACGCTTCACTTTCTATGCTGTGTTCCACACACAACCAAGCACTGTATTCTGACATGACAGAAATAATCAGAATGTTCCAGAACTGTCCTGTGAGCCTAAACAAACACTGTATGTCCGAGAGTAACCCACATGATCAGAGAGAACAGTGAGGCTCACGCTGCATCTCTGAACGTCTCACACACACACACACACACACACACACCATCAGCTCATGATGCTCACATGAAGTCCTCAATCATGATATTTGACAGTCACTCTGCTGGCTGTTAGGATCGTTTCACCGTGTACCAGCCATGGTTATTATTATACAATAATATAATGAAGGACTAAATATTAAGTCCTTTTAGCCAGATTTGACATGGGAATAATATGATACAATTAAAATGTAAAACATGGTTCAAGCACAGATCGAGACAAAAGCTGACACTGTCAGACAACGCAATACATCAATTACTTTACATGTATTAAATCAAACATATATATCACCTCTATTAAAACTGTTTCCATGTTAATACAGAAAACTGAAAAGAACATGGAGTCTGATTCAACAGATGGTCGGTTATGTGAAGTGGAGTCTGTAGTCTGATGAAGACGATCACCAGCTGAAGAGAGAGCTCTGTCCCAACGTCATGAAGTAGATCTGACTGCATCCGCCCGACTGCACCGACGCGAAAAACACCTGCTCACACACACACACACACACACACACAGACACACACACGCAAGCACACACGCACGCACGCAAGCAAACGCACACACACACATACACACACACACACACAGGCTTTACATTTCTATGCTTCATGTGTCATGCTTTCAGGCCATTTATATTAGCCATAATCTAAAATAAAAAAAAAAGTTCTTTGTTCTGGTAGAATAATCTGTAGAGATGTTCTGTAGGGATGCATGATATCATCGGAACGTTATCAGAATCTGCAGATAAAGGCTTAAAGCATAAACCCTATCATCGGCCCGATATATGAGAGATGAATATCTCACATGTGCTCAGTGTGTGAGCTATAAGATCACGTCAGCAGTGTGCTCATTCTCGAAGCTTGAATGGTGATTAGATTCACTGGTTTGGATCACTTATTTTGAGAATGCACTACAGAACTGTCACTAGTGCATGTAGCAGCAGCCTCCCAGGGTCCTAATGCCTTTATTTCGTTAGGGGGCGCTGTTGGCCTACTTGTAGTAAAATTAAAATTAGGATTATGAAAACTGAAATACAGGGAGCTCTAAAAGATTGTTTTACATTTTTAAAGCTTTTTTTTTTGCTTTAGACTATCTATTAAAGTTAAATCTACCAATAAAATGTTAAGCTTTCAACTGCATCTGTCTAAAGATAATACTAATTCATAAAACAGCTGAGATTGATTTTATTATGGTTATTTTCAAAGCAAATATGTTTTTTGGTTTTGTTTTAGTTTTGCTCAAAACAAAAGGAAATATATATCAATATAAGCATTGTTTATCATCCAAAATGGTTTGAAAAATATCGGCATATCGGATATCGGCAAAATTCCAATATCATGCATCCCTAATGTCCTGCATTTCTAAATGTGCTATAACACAAGCACATGGAGATGTTTTCTTACTTTATCGTTTCTCTCACACAGGAACTTGAGCTTCTGGGCCTTCTTGTGCATGAAGACTCCCTCCAGACTGCCCGAGGTGGCAGATCTCAGCTCGATGGCCTTCTCTCCCCATCCCATCACTTGATTCGACTGAAGATAAGCTGCAGATCAACAACATCATCACATCAACCAGAGCCACGAATAACCTCCGCCAGCTGATTCAGTTCAGTAAAGCTGAGATGATCTGGAACAAACTGTGTTTCCTATCATAGCTGTTCAACATCACCGAGAGTGATCAGAAAAAAAAGTCCTCTTCATCATTAATCGGTTTCTACATGAGTCATGGTTTATGGTGCTATATTATCAGAGGTTTGGTGTTTGTTTTTGGAACTGGTTATTGATTGAAAAAAAAACATTATTGGTGGATAACTCTGGATGTTAATTTTTGACCACAAATGTAGGAAAGTAAAAGAAAGAAAGAAAGAAAGAAAGAAAGGAATAATCTACAAGATAACATCTTGTAGATTAGGAAACATCAAGATAACGGTCAATGACACTTCAGACACCGTAGTTATTTTGTCTAGTCATGGCAGTTGACAGTTTTCACACTGCGGCCAGTAAAGTTCCTAAACTAAACTGCTTTTAGTGCATCAACAGCATATCCTGATGACCGGCTAGTGCTGTCCAGCTCCACCAATCTGGCCAACATGGACTCAACCAACAACTTCAGCGCTAAAAGTAAGAAACCTCTGATTCATTCATTCATAGTGCTTTGCTGCCTCATGGGAAACATTACCCAGACTGATGTGCTCTTTTATCAGTGTATTCAATCTTTAACACTGGAGCTGGAGAACAACGGTGGCTTTTCTCCTCACAGATCTGCTGCTATGTAGGAAGTGGGATGACTCATTCATCCAAATTACTTTTTTCCTTTTTCGCATTTAGAATCTCATGCACATCAGTCATTACAAGGACTTCTTTAATATGAGCGCACCTCTACAGTAGAGGGGAAATATAGCTCACGATCAGAACACAATCAGAGAATCAAACAATGAGGAGAACATCCATACTCCATTATGCATGGATAATCACTGCACATCTCTGTGTGTGTGTGTGTGTGTGTGGAGCTCACCCACGGAGGCGGGCATCTCCCCCCACTGCAGCACCGTCTCCTTGGTGATGCGGCCATAGGTGTCAATATAGACTCCCTCATCTTCATAACACACCAACAGCTCCATCCCACTGCTGCTGGGGAGGATGATGATGGCATGCGGCCGAATCAAACCTCGGATCTGAAACACACAGACATTGCGTTATAAAGATATTTAAGTATATTTTCTGGTCACAGCACATATACTGCAGGTCACATGATCATTACATGAAAGTATATTTTACATTTAATTAAAATCAATGTAATTCGTTTTTTTTTTTTTTTTTTACATGGGCACTTATATCAACATTTTAGAGAAGCGAACTTTGGATATAAAAAGAGTGGACAGCATAAATAACATACAGTTGCATAGATTAGGTTGTAACTTCAAGCTAAGATGCACCCCTGATGAAACAAACTACTGATTTTTTCTTATATACCAAATGATCGTTTATAAATTAATGTGTTCTATTCAAGAAAAACTGGAAGATAGACAAGCAAAATGAAACCCATATCAAATTCATATCACAAGAAATTTAATATAAAGCCAAATCATACATTGTATCTTAAAATATAAATAAATAAAATAATGTACATAGTATGTCAATATCAGAGTTTTGTGTAGTCCGGCAGTCCTATGTCCAGTGACCCAGGTGGTCCCAGGTCTGGCGGTCACAGAGGTCAACATATCTGGCGGTCACAGAGGTAAACAGGTTTGATGGTTCAGGAGGTCCCAGGTCTGATGGTCCTAGAGGTCCCAGGTCTGATGGTCCTGGAGGTCCCAGGTCTGATGGTCCTAGAGGTCCCAGGTCTGATGGTCCTGGAGGTCCCAGGTCTGATGGTCCTAGAGGTCCCAGGTCTGGTGGTCCTAGAGGTCCCAGGTCTGGTGGTCCTGGAGGTCAACAGGTCTGATGGTCCTAGAGGTCCCAGGTCTGGTGGTCCTAGAGGTCCCAGGTCTGGTGGTCCTGGAGGTCAACAGGTCTGATGGTCCTAGAGGTCTCAGGTCTGGTGGTCCTAGAGGTCCCAGGTCTGGTGGTCCTGGAGGTCAACAGGTCTGATGGTCCTAGAGGTCCCAGGTCTGGTGGTCCTGGAGGTCAACAGGTCTGATGGTCCTAGAGGTCCCAGGTCTGGTGGTCCTAGAGGTCCCAGGTCTGATGGTCCTAGAGGTCCCAGGTCTGGTGGTCCTGGAGGTCAACAGGTCTGATGGTCCTAGAGGTCCCAGGTCTGGTGGTCCTAGAGGTCCCAGGTCTGGTGGTCCTGGAGGTCAACAGGTCTGATGGTCCTAGAGGTCCCAGGTCTGGTGGTCCTAGAGGTCCCAGGTCTGGTGGTCCTTAAGGTCAACAGGTCTGATGGTCCTAGAGGTCCCAGGTCTGGTGGTCCTGGAGGTCAACAGGTCTGATGGTCCTAGAGGTCTCAGGTCTGGTGGTCCTGGAGGTCAACAGGTCTGATGGTCCTAGAGGCCCTAGATCTGGTGGTCCTGGAGGTCAACAGGTCTGGTGGTCCTAGAGGTCCCAGGTGTGGTGGTCCTGGAGCTCAACAAGTCTGATGGTCCAGGAGGTATCAGGTCTGGCAATTCTGCAGGTCCTTCCACACCATCCTGTGTGTGCCATGCATATACAGTGGGTACGGAAAGTATTGGGTACGAAAAGTACTCTGGCACAGAGGCAGTATCAACTACATCAAGTCTTGTGGTTCCGGAGTTCAACAGGTCTGATGGTCCTAGAGGTCCTTCCAATGTCCTCATTGCTTCGGATGATTTCTGCCACTGTCCTAAGTGTGTGGGCCCCCACACCTTTGTCTGACACCTTTGACACATAGGCAACATCATCTGCTGCAGCTCCCTCAAAGGCATTGGCATCTGCTCTCAAAGTCTCTGGCATAGCTGGGAAAACTGCTCCAGAGTCCACTCCAGCCCTGGAGCCACCTGAGCTGCTCACCCTGTGACTGCCACTGTCTGTTCTATCATGGCCAGGAGTGCTTTCTCCGAATTCACATGAGTATCCTGTCTCTGCTCTGCCATGGTTTCCATCTTCACTGTGGCTCCCTGGTATACTTCAGCACCACTGTGTTCTCCAGCCCTGCCCGCTCCACCTTGGTCTACTGCTCCACCATGATCTCCTGATCCCCAGTGATCTTCTGCTCCACAATAGTTTACTGATTTTCAGTAGTCATCTGCTTCACCACGGCCTCCTGATCAGTGGTGTTCTGTTCTGCCATGGTCTCTTGATCCCCAGCCACTTCCTGCTCAGACATGATCTCCATCTCCAGCTCTGCCATGGTACCTTGCTCCATCAGGACCCTGTGTTGTCCAGGTCTTTTTCCACTCCATGGTCTCGTCTCTCCATCCCTCTACCTAGTACCCCTCAGCTCGTCCACCCTACCAGACTTTTTTGTGTGTTTAGGGGTGTCATGAGTTGTCCCTTAAGAAGGGTGCTCTGTGCTCTTGTTTTATGAAGTCTTTTAGTTTGTTCTTCTGTTTTCATACATATTGTTTTCAGCCATATTTAGTTAGCTTTGCTACCCCTTGTGTATATAGCCCTTGGGTTTCCTTGTCATGGTTTTCTTTATTACAGTATAGGACATTACACCTACAGTTGGTCCTTTTTTATGTATTTTTATGGTTTGAATGATTCCTTTGGTCCATGTAAAGGTCATGACTCTCCTCTGACATTCTAAATGCTCCTAATGTGTGTGGCGCGATCCAACAAAAGACAATATGCGACACGATCCCCATCAGTAAACTGAAAAAAATTAATTAATCGATTTAAATGGTAAATTGGATTCTTAGTGAAAAAAGCTGGGATTTATTTCACATGTACTCAAAACTTGGTAGGGGCTCCTTTTGCTTTAATTACTTCCTCAATTCAGCGTGGCATGGAGGTGATCAGTTTGTGGCTCTGCTGAGGTGGTCTGGAAGCCCAGGTTTCTTTGACAGTGGCCTTCAGCTCATCTGCATTGTTTGGTCTCTTGTTTCTCATCTTCCTCTTGACAATAGCCCATAGATTCTCTCTGGGGTTCAGTGCCCGGTTGCATGAAACTCCTTAAGCTAAGAAATCCCTTAGATATAAGGTTAAGGGTACCCTTAGTGAAACTTGGGTTGCAAGAAAAAACCCTAAGGGTTTCCTTAAGGAACTTAAGGCTGTTATTAAGTTTTTCCCCTTAATTATCTAAGTGTTCCCTTAAGCGTTGCTACAAAGTCCTTAGTGGCCATTTCACCTTAATAAATTTAAGGGACCAAAACAGCTCCCTTAAGTCAACTTAAACTCAAAATACGATTGCTGATTTAGTGTTAATTGAAGAGGAGGAAATACCAAGGCGTGTTTTTAATGATCGTAATAATCTCTTGGAGACGATGAATGGTAGATGAAAGGCTGAAAAGTATTATTATTATAACCACTTACGAAAACAATAATTGCCTTTTCCTCCTCTGTCCAGTTTGGTTTACGTTTTTTTTGTTTTCTGTTATGTTTGTACTCTCCATAGCACAAATATATTAATACAAGTGTGATTTTAGCAAGGGTTTGGCTTTGTGGTTCGTTATGTTCTGTTTACTGTTAGAGGTAGTAACTATAGCAACCGCGGCGATCTTTGCCGCATGTTGTCAGAAACTACTGTGAAACGCTTAGTATAAACACTTAGGTAAGGGTGACAGTTAAGAGGTTTCTTGCAACGCTCTCAATGAAATCCCTTACCTCAGGGATTTTTTCTCCCTCAGGGAAACCCTCACTTAAGGAGTTTCATGCAACTGGGCACAGGTCTGGTGAGTTTGCTGGCAAGTCAAGCACACCAACATCATGGTCTTCTTTAATTGTCAGATCAGTAGTCTTCCTCATGATTGTGAGACCATTTAAAGGCTCAGGAAACCTTTGCAGTTGTTTTGAGTTGATTAGCTGATTGGCATGTTCCCATATTCTACTTTGTTGAGATAAATTGGTGGGTTTTTGTTAAATGTAAGACAAAATCATCACAATTAAAAGAACCAAAGACTTAAACTACTTCAGTCTGTGTACATTGAATTTATGTAACACACAAATTTCACAATTGGAGTTGAATTACTGAAATAAATGAACTTTTCCACAACATTCTAATTAATTGAGATGCACCTGTATATGTAAAAAGCACCATTATATGATAAATAAAAGGCACTTTTGGGATTATTGTTGTCTACACCTATATCCATCTTTCACCTCCTTAATGGACTACCCCAAGTCATCTGATTTAATACGTAAATATGATAATATGTAAATGCGTCAATCCCAAATGCTGACTGTGTGGACAAAGTCAAGGATGAGCCACGGAGATGTTTTAAGTGTAATGCCATGCAATTGCTATGGTCCTTTAGATCAAATAAAGAAGACATAGAAACTAAGCCTCAGGGTTAGAGTTAAGAATATTGTACTGGTGGTTGCCAGAGCAGTGCTTCTCTGTATTTGAAAGGTTTTTAATGCATTGTTGTGTGGATGCTTTCTTTCCACCCCCAGGCATCTATGAGTCTTCTTCTGGTCTCTAGATAAGGTAAAGCCATGTGATTTTTTATTTTTCATCCGCCAGGTGTAAATCATGAGTTCGAACATTATTCACATACGTCTCATAAACAAGCCACATGATTTGAGATATCATTCTTGTCAAATGTATTAATTAGTGTTAGGGATGCACAATATTATCGGAATTGGCCAGTAAAGGCTTAAAATGTAAGATACACTGTTTTGGATAATGTATTGAACAATGCACATACAGTATAGTGTGACCAGTGTGCGATAGAGTCAACAGGGACTAGTGCGAGTAGCATCAGCAGCAGCAGCCTCCCCGGGTCCTAATGCCTTTATTTAATTAGGGGGCGCTGTTGGCCTACTTGTAATAAAATGAAAAGTAAAACACAAATAACATAAGTATTGTGTTTCTGAATATATAAAGCAAGAACTAATGTCATAAAATCATTACAAAGATCAGAAGCTTTAGCTTACATCAATATATATATATATATATATATATATATATATATATATTCAGTAATGTGTAATATATTTTTTAAACAAATTACGAAAACTTAAATACAAGGAGCTCTGAAAGATTTTCTGAATTTTTACAGCTCTTTTGCTTTACAAATGTTAAATCTACAAATAAAATGCCAGAAATCAAAATAATTTGTTAAAAAACACTCTGCACTGGAAAGTGCATCGGTTATCGACCAAAATGAGTTGAAAAGTATCAGTATATCGGATATCGTGCATCCCTACTTAGTGTTAAGGGCTTGTTCAAATCAGTACGTAAGAGCAATAGTAACAACTGCAATGTGTCTTTATTTTAGTGTTCATGAAATGAAGATGAAGTCCTGATCACACACCACTAATTACGTAAATGCACTAACCGTGTCTGTTTATTCAGTTACATTGAGGGTAGACACATTTTAATATCAAAACTCGCAGTATGCATCACTATTCGTTAAGCTAATATACAACATTTTCCTATCCATCTTTTGGATGCATGTCTCCTAAGCTCATGACAGCAAAGCATTAGAATAGACATTCTCAGTGGTTTGTACTTACATGCCTGTCATTAACACAATCACACGGCTCCCACTGTACTTGCCTGACTCAGAAATAAATTCCCGCACACTGTGCTGCTGTCCCTCTGGAGAGCCACCACAATCCTGAGCATCAACACGGGCATCCAGAGCCGCAGAGCGATCTTTATCCTCTGCCGTGGGATTCTCATGAGCACCAGCGGTGCAAACACGCCGCCACAAACAGAGCGTGTGTGTCCAAGCACGAGAGACAGATTTACACCACACAAAGAGCAGCTTGAGCGCAATAAAGAGTTTGTTAATGACTGTGTGCAATCAAAGACAACAACTGTGTGAAAGATGAAAAAATGCAATGCATGTGTGTGAGAGAGAAAGAGAGAGAGAATGTAGAAAAGTGACAGAACGGATGAATGAGAGAGGAATGGATGAGAAAATGTTGGTATGGAAAGCTACATGATCTAGTGCAGCCCAACCTCCAGTTCTGTTCTCACCGCTAGTTCACTCTAAATTTATCCGCAGCCCGTTATCAGAATAAACCTGTCAAATAACAGGTCATTTCAATGGGCTTATGCTCTGGGAACACACTGAAGTCTGCAGGGTTATTTCTGGACACAGATCAGTTTGGAGAAACTAGCACACAGCCAGGTTGGATGTGTGCCGTGGGTGAACACCACAGTCTTCATCTTCCTCTCTGTGGGAGACTGGGCCTCAGCAGCTCTACAGCACCACAACACACCGTCCATGTTTATACAAGCTCTACAGTGGAGTGTTTGACAGAAAAGATATCAGAGATCTTTTGTTTTAGGTGCATTCTTCTGTTTAAAGGTGAATCTCATGAAACAAAGGGTGAATCTTTAACCCCACAGTCAAAATCATTTTGATTCCTTGTGAGAAAAGGTGCAACAAATCTATATGTGATGATTTTGAGATGTTCCCGCTTAATAGCCTGGTTTTTCTTAAGGTGTTTTCTTCATTTCAGATCAGAACAAAACTTGAACTGAATTTAGCTGGACATTGACACTATTGACCTTTTTCATATTTGATGAATTTTGCAACATCAAGAGTTGTGTTGATCTAAATATCGACTGAAAATTCTGCTCAAAATGATAACTGTTGCATTTCTTGTCATTAAGATCATGTTTCAGAATAATGGGATCCCCTGACACCAAGTAACACTGAACATGAACCAACAGGACTACATCAGCACTGTTTCTGTGCTCGCAAATGATGGTGATAAATGAGTTAAATGAACAAATGGTTCAGCAAGGTCAAGGTTTCTTTAGGATATGAGAGCACAATTTGAACACTGTGTTACACGTGTGACTGGTGTGAGTTTTGTGAAGAGTTCTGAAAAAGTGACATCAGTGCTCTGAAATTAGTGCCAAAGTCACTGTAAACAAACTGAATCAGTCTACCAACAAAATATAGCACACAAAAACCCTATAACTTCTATAAAAGGTGGCAGCTATACACTGCCTCACCATCAGTGCAGTCAGCACTGGAACACACATCATAACAGCGGATTATTGCCAGGTTTACTAGCATGCTAGCACATCCCAAAAATGTCCCATGCAGATAGTGAATGCGAATGTAAATGTACACACAGATGACGACTGTTCAAACTTGCAACAGTAGAGAATTATTCACAATGTCACAGCTGTACTTCACTTATTAAACTTGAGTTGCAGGTTTTATAGCTGTGAAATGTGCCAGAAATGGAAGAATACTCACATGACTGGGCAGGTAGAGATCGAAGGGCGTCCCTGAATCCACATCGATAGCATGAAACCCAGAGTGAGAGCCATAGATGACCTTTAACCTCTGTCCGTTCTCCACCGTCAGGTCGACTGAGAGGGGCTTCTGGGGCAGCGAGCTGAACGACTGACACATGCACAACAACTCGGTTAGTTTTTTTTTGTTTTCTCTGTGGTGTATAAAGACACTGGAGGTTTTCTGTCAGCCACATTCTTTAACCACACACACCCAAACATGTTCTACAAATGTGCAGTTCATTTGTGACGTGTGAAGGGAACCACAAACACACACAAAATGAAATGAAATATAACATTAACATAAAACCCCCAGAAAATGTAACAATGCAATATAATACAGAAACAACTTGTTATATGTAATATTATAATAACAATTAATTATGCATAATAACATGCAATTATATTTTTTATATAATTTAAAATTTACAGTTTATGTAGTTTACAATTGTGCAATTTTCAGAGGCTATATATACACATGTGTCAGTTATAACGGACAATATATATTGTATATTGTATATATTGTATGTTATGAAGGTTTTAATTGTTCAGGCTGAATATACCCTGCGGGGGGAAAAAACCTGTTCTTGTCCCTGGCTGTTCTGGTGCTGCTACAGTGCATTTGTTTGTATACAGAGAGAAGAGCAATGGGGAGAGCACACAGCCCTGAGGGACACCAGTGCTGATGGTAATAGTCCTGGATGTGAGTGTAAACATTAGCATGATGTGGAAAAAAATAATATTGGAGTCAGTTTGCTACTTTATTTTATTAGTGTTCATTTATTTTATTAAACTGGATAAATTGTCATACCTCATTATTTTATGTGGTGTCATTATTTACTTTTGATAAAAACAAAGGTTTATTATTGTAAGTTCGTTTGGGATTTCATTTATTGTATACCCTTTAAATTCGCTTACTGACAGAACAACAGCAGCAGCAGCAGCAGTGTGGTGTAACATTTATTTGAAACACATATATTTGTTACTTGCTACCTTACATCTTTACTTTTTCCTTTCATTCTTTTCATGGCTTTGGAAACCTTGTCTCGGATGTTTCTCTGCGTCGCTTTGCTCATCAAAGAAGGTGGAGCTTCAGAACACGCCCACTAATTGTGTTACCGTCACGGACCAATAGAAGCTCAAAGGTGTTTAGGGGCCAAAACAAACTCCCCCAGAAAGTTTTGTTTAAAATGACATCATAGTTCATTCTCAATTTCGTTTGAAGTATATCGTGGCCTTTAGTGACGCTCCTCAGACCAGTTCATACTGACACCAGATCGTTGGCTAATTACTGTTTTTTCAGCTTTTCAGAGAAGTTTTTTTTTTGTAACTGGTGGGGATGCACATATACTCACAGAAACTGATATAGGAAGTTACAGACTCTGTGAGCTCATCCAGATCGGTGGCCGCAGCTTCAAAAACACTCCAATAAGTAAAGTCGAAGCAGGATTGTAAATCACGCTCTGCTTCATTAGTCCATCTTTTAACAGTCCTTAGTACAGGTTTAGCTTATTTCAGTATAAGATATATATATATGTATAAGGTCGGTATAAGAACCAGGCAGTGATCAGAGAGCCCAAAGTTGCTCGTGGGACAGAGTGACCCAGTATATTACTGTCTCTGGTGGGACATGTAACCTGCTGTCTGTATAGTGGTAGTTATTTGGAGAAATTTGCTTTATTAAAATCTCCAAGAATGATTAAAACAGAGTCCGGGTACTGTTTCTCCACTTCAGTTATTAGTTCAGCCAGCTGTTGCATCGTCTGAACAAGACCGATGTACCACTGACTAGAATGTCCAACAAAACGTCTGTATGATCAAATACCAGAAAAACACTGTCTGGGATGTGTTGCTTAATGTTAAGGAGTTTGTCTCTGGAAAAAAATGACTGAAGAATGCAAAACACAGAACAAACAAACAAAAACAGCAGGAGAACTGCGTAGTCTTCGCATCATGATCAACACAATGCCTTTGAGAGCTCTGATGTTCTGAGTTTGCAGTCTTAATATTTTATAACAGTGCTGATGCAAGACGTCCATCTGACCCGTATGTACAATGACATTAATTATCTGAACTATTACTCCTGTTTAGGTTTATCTGTCGAGTACTTCAGAAGACAAAATATGATATCCACTGCCACAGCAATCTGAAGAAGCCAGTTTCTGAAGGAATTTCTGAAGAAATAGTACCAAATTTGAACGAGATTGTGTAATTTAACCCTAGCCCTAGCACACAATGTGTGTATTTCCATGAGAATGGCCAGGACAACAATCCGAGTAAATGCTGTAAGTCTAAACCGCAGAAGTTCATGCCAGAAGTAGAGTAAGTCTGTCAGGACCGTAGTGAAGTAGGACACGCACTCAAACATGACCCATTTCTAAAAACACCCTAGTTACATTACCTATCATTAATCCATCCTATATTTTCCTAATGGAAGAGTATAAAAATATAAACAGCGGGTAATTAGAAAAATGACATTAGAAAGCATGGTAGTTATGACTATAACTGCCTCCTTAGCCATGGTCCAAAGCAATACTGTACAGTGAATCTCAGAAACCACTTAATAGTTATATTTCACCTCAGACTCGTGAGAAATACAGTATGTGACTCTGCAAAACTGCGACACCACACACACATGCATACATTTTACTTCTGAAATAAACACCAGTGACCAACTCTTTACACAAATTATGATCACGGGGCAGATTATTGATTAACCCTTATGCGTTGTTGGGGGCGTTTTCGTCCACTAGGGGGTAAAGTTGAGTCTTATTTTGGCCACAACATTCTCTGTGTTTGAGCTAATGGAATGATTTTTGGTGACAAATCTTATTTTGACCTATATTTTGGGAAAATGCTTTGATTTTTTTCAGAAACTCAATGGTACACTCTGGGCAAATTCACTACCCTTTCGTTATGTTCGTGGATGAAAACATCCACTAAATTAAACTGCTGTAAAAATGTATCAGATAAATATTTTTTTCTATTTTTTTTGCATAAATCTATTAATCAACCTCAGTCCTGATCAAAACTACCAAATGTTTAAAAGAAATCCAAGATTTTAACACTTTAATTACCAAGTTCATAAATGATGTCACTGATTTGGGAAAAAAAAAACACACAAAATTACATATTTTCAATATAAAAAGTGATTGTGGACTGGATATGGATTTTTTTTTACCTTTTATCACAGTTTTGGGCATGTCAAAGATTAGTAACAAGATTGGCTTTGATGCATTGTTAGTTTTTGTGCAGTGTTAGATTAAAATTTTTTCTCCCTCATTTGTTGTTGGTGGCTGTTTTTGTATGGAATTACATTTGTTTCAATAGGCTAATAATGAACGAAACTTTATAAAACTGAACGTAACTTTTTCAGAAACTATCAAACATATGCCATTACAAAAGAAAAAAAAACAATGAAAATGAAAAAAATTAACTCAGTCGCACAAATGTAACAGGCTCTTCAAATATGCTTCATTGTTGTTAATGTTTTTCAAAGATTCGTTTTCGCTGATCATGGATTCTGAATGCATTGCCACAGACTTCGCTTTTGCTTCGCAGTTTTTCGTTGGGAGTTTTGACACAAACCTCTCGTGGGGGCGGGGTTAACAGTGATCTACTCTGATTGGATAGTGAGCTTTTGATGGACAGGTGCTCTCTGACCAGGAATTACATACGCAACTCAGTGGCGCCAGAGAGTGGCGCGCATATTGGAAAGCTCTCGCGGTGATTTGTATTTTCTAAATATGTAAATAATATTTGACCTTCGATCGTCTCAGTCTGTAAAGATGAGCTCTTGTCCTTCAAGGCAGCTTGAAGTAAGCTTGTGTTACTGAATGACAATAATTACCCACAACAACTGTTGCACACTGTAACATGAAAAACTTGTATCGATGTTACTTCAGTAACACAAGCTTACTTCAAGCTGCCTTGAAGGACAAGCGAGGGGTAAGATGATGCCGCTCCGTGTCTCCTGAGAGCTCATCTTTACAGACTGAGATGATCGAAGGTCAAATACTATTTACATATTTAATAATAGAAGGCACGACCTATTGCATTCAAATCACCGCGAGAGCTTTTTCTTTTTCTTTTTTTATTAATGCAGAGAACAAAAACATACAAAAGTATAAACATACATCACATAATATTAACCACAAAAAAACAATAAAGAATAAAATAGAACTAAAGAAAAGAGGGCCAAAATCTAAACAAAATTCTAACAGTCTAACAGTCCTTTCTTATTAGATACTGAGATTACATTCAAATAGTTTTCCATTTCTTTTAGAAAAACAGAGAAGACAGGTTTACAGTTGGAGAATTTGCATTTGTGAATGTGAAATTTGTTTAGGAAAAAAAATTAATTAATAACAAAACTGATATTTTCGTTTGTGGGGTCATAATACCCAAATATAATGTTTTTCATATGTACTGAGAAGTCTGGCAAAATCGTACACTTGACAAACACACCAATGTCATCCCAAAGTTTTTGAGTGTAGTTACATGACCAAAATAAGTGTACAGTTTCTTCAGAACTCGAACAAAAAGAGCATGTAAGATCAATGTCATATTTAAATCTTTGTATAAACTTCTTCACAGGGTAGAACCTGTGTATGAGCTTAAAATAAATTTCGTTCACTTTGTCTGTAAAAAATAATTTTTGCGGTAGAGACCAGATTTAATCACCACGAGAGTTTTCAATATGCGTGGCTCGCGCCACTGAGTGACGTCTGTACTTCCCAGTCAGAGAGCACCTGTCCATCAAAAGCTCACTATCCAATCAGAGTAGATCACTGTTAACCCCGCCCCCACGAGAAGTTTGTGTCAAAACTCCAAATGAAAAACTGCGAAGCAAAAGCGAAGTCTGTGGCAATGCATTCAGAATCCACGATCAGCGAAAACGAATCTTTGAAAAACATTAACAACAATGAAGCATATTTGAAGAGCCTGTTACATTTGTGCGACTGAGTTAATTTTTTTCATTTTCATTGTTTTTTTTTCTTTTGTAATGGCATATGTTTGATAGTTTCTGAAAAAGTTACGTTCAGTTTTATAAAGTTACGTTCATTATTATTGAACTAAATGTAATTCCATATTTTTGCCCCATTGACTTCCATTATAACGACATTTTTTGATTGCAAAGCCATGACAACATGTAATCATGCATTCTTGATTGTTTGTGGTTTTCCCTTTTGGGAAGAGGTAAAATTTGTTATTTTTACAGTTGATCACTAGGTGGGACCATTAACCCTTTAGACAGGCCTGTGCAAAAAAAGCTTAGTTTCTGGCTTGTATATGGAGTTATATGGAGTATAACAGCAAATTATAGTGTGTGTGTGTGTGTGTGTGTGAGAGAGAGAGAGAAAGAGAGGGTGTGAGAGAGACCTTTGTGCACTTACCTTGATGTATCTGAAAAAATCCAAATATGCACCTCATGCTTTCAGAGCTACATGGAGTAAACAATAAAAAAAAGAAGTGTGTTTATGCACCTGCTGCCTTTTGATGGTGAAAAGTACAGATGGCCTATATGTGAAATGCTCAACTTTTCTTGATGGTAAAGCCAGTTTAAAACCTTAAACTCCTGTAAAAACAATCTACTTTGCATCAAATTTATGAACATAATGTATTATGAACCAAAATGCAATACTAACTTCAAATAAGCTGCAGCTCGCTGGAGGGGTCAAGCTGCATAATCATTTCTAAAACTTCAGTACAAGTCAAGCCCTTTCTCGTGTTGCTTGCTGCTCTTCTCACCATTAAATGACCAGCACGATGGCATGCAAGTGTTTAAATCCACGTACCTTGCTTTTGTTTAGTCTATACTTATCACCACCATTAAAAGGCAGCAGGTGCATAAATACACTTTTGTTTACTCCATGTAGTTCTGAGAGCTGAGGTGTACATTTTGATTTTCTCAAATACATCAAGGTAAGTGCGCAAAGGTCTCTCTCACACACTCTTTCTCTCTCTCTTTCTCACACACACACACACACTTACACACACAATATAATATGCTGTTATACTCCATATGGCTTCATATACAAGTCAGAAACTAAGCCTTTTTTTGCACAGGCCTGTCTAAATGGTTAAAGGTCCCACCTAGTGATCAACTGTAAAAATAACAAATGTTACCTCTTCCCAAAAGGGAAAACCACCAACAATCAATAATGCATGATTACATGGTGTCATGACTTTGCAATCAAAAAATGTCGTTATAATGGAAGTCAATGGGGCAAAAACTATCACCAACAGCAAATGAGGGAGAAAAAATTAAAATCTAATGCTGCACAAAAACTAAAAATGCATCAAAGCCAATGTTTACTTTTATATTGAAAATAAGTAATTTTGTGTGTTTTTTCCCCCAAATCAGTGACATCATTTATGAACTTGGCAATTAAAGAGTTAAAATCTTTTTTAAAAAACATTTGGTAGTTTTGATCAGGACTGAAGTTGACTAACAGATTTATGCAAAAAAAAGAGAGAAAAAATATGAATCTGACACATTTTTACAGCAGTTTAATTGAGTGGATGTCTTCATCCCGAACATAACGGAAGGGTAGTGAATTTGAACAATGCACAAGGGTTAATGAAGACTTGTTCAAGTTTCTTGCACAATCCTATGCAATGAGCTCAAACAATTTTACCATAATGCATGATTTGTGAACTAACACAGTTTGATGTTTGCATCACATCTCCAGCTTCATACGTCTAGTTTTTCTGGTGTAGTAAACTCACTCGGTAGCACACCCGGTCAGTGCAGGGATATTACTGCTTACCGATTACATGATCAAAACTGCAGTTAGTAAACGTATTTCACAACTATTCTGTGTAGGCTTTTGCTGAATATGCTGCGGCCGCAGGTAAAGCAGATGTGTACGTATGTGTGGGGCGGAGTTATCACAATTGGGGAGGTCCTGTTGGGGTGTGGGCGTGTTTGTCTTGGTGCGTTCAAATATCAGCATTGTTTGGCAAAAATCACTTCGTGCACCTTTAATCAATATGCCTAAAGATGAAATAAAATAAAATCTCTATTAATATAAAAGACTTACTTTAAAAGCCATGAACTTGTGATATGGTTTGGGAGCCCAGGCGTAGACCTCCACAGCGCTCCTCAGAGCGATGACCAGGAACTTGATCTTCTCATAGCGAACTGAAATCATCAGCATGATGTTAGTGTGAGTAAAAGATCATGAGTGATGGCGATGACACTGAAATCTGAATCAGCTCTTATCATGTGTCATTCAGCATGCTAGATCAGTTTAGTAATCCTCTCTCCTCCGGTGAGCCGGACTGAGTTCACCAGGTATTTCCATGCAGTGTATAATAATAAATATCACTCTTTAGAATTATGTTTCGTAGGTTTTTAATGGCCTACCTTGAATGTCTCTCTGAGTTTACAGTAAAGCAGCTTGAGATGTTTGTTGGCAAATACGTGACTGATGTCTTGTTCTGGACTCACCTACTTTATAGCTCACACACCCCTCCAGTTCCCCCACGGAGGTCCAGCCCTGTTTCTTCTCCACCTCGGGGTCATTACGCAGGATCTTATTCCTCAGCCAGGACAGGTAGTACAGCCGCAGCTTGTTTTTCTTACCTTTCCACAAGAAATCATGAAGAGATGACACACACACACACACACACACTGGTTAAAAGCTTGGAATAATTGAGATTTACAAATGGAAGAACAACACTGTTTCTTGTAAAGATGGATTAACTGAATGCTACAAATGAGAATACTGTGTTTCCATGAACTTCGTAAGAGATGACAAGGCAATTATAGTCAGTATGATTTACATTTCCATTCTGAGTGTGCTTTCATGACAGATTATCTCTTCATTAACACGAAGAAGTGCACAATATTGTTGCTTGTGCAGTATCATGTTTGAGAACAAGTAATGGGTGACGCGATGGGGGGGCTTGATATTAGACTGCATAGCCTATAATAAAAGACAATGAATTTCAAACCTTAACTGAACACATTTTTATTCAGAGATCAACCGTCTGTCATTAGTCTTTAGTCCGTCACAAAAAACAACAACATTAAAATCATGAACTCAAATGTCAATGTAAAAAGCAAAAAAAACAATGACTGTTGTAACAGTGCGTAAATCAGACCTTTCTGTAACGCTAACGCTAATGAGCTTAAACGAAAATAATGAAATAATTGTGTAGAGGAGTATTTTTTGTACACAGTGCGGCGAACTGTCAATCACTCCTGTACGCGGATCACTGTCCTCCTCGCAGCTGCAGAAACTAGCGCTCTCTTCATCAAGCTTTAAAACAAACAGGGGACAAAAAGGTCGTATTGTCTTTGTGCATATAGATTAATTAGATAATGAATATCTAAATTCGTGCCTACGGTATTTTTTTGAACTTAGATAAAAGATGCTGCAGCCAATGAGCAGCTGGCGGGGGCTGGTTGCAGGACGACTCAACCTCCGCAGACAGTTTTTAATGTTTATCAGACAATAACTACTCAAGATTTTGCTTTAGTATAATTTTCGGGACAATTAGGGCCAGATTCGGGACAACAGTTTAGATTTCGGGACTGTCCCGAATTTTTTGGGACGTCTGGCCACCCTAGATTATAGTGATAACTGATCCAGCATGGCTCATCCAGCTTCCTCTGTCAGTCCAGTGGTCAGTTCGTCAAGCTATCAAGCGCAAGGTTGGGGGTTCGATTCCCCGGGAACACATGATAGGTAAAAATTGATAGCCTGAATGTACTGTAAGTCGCTTTGGATAAAAGCGTCTGCTAAATGCATAAATTGAATTTATTTAAATTTACCTGATATAGTGATGAGCAGGTTCAGCCCCTCCAGCACGTCCATCTGCTGGAAGCGTCTGCGGCTGATGAGAGAGTAAACCTTACCCTGACCACTGCGGTCCAGCAGCCACAGACCACTCTCAGTGCCCACCAGCAGATTCACTCCTACACACACACACACACACACACACACAGAGCACAAACACACATACAGAGAGAGCACAAACACACACACAGAGCACAAACACACATACAGAGAGAGCACAAACACACACACACACACACACACAAACAGAGAGTAAAGACAATGATGTACAGCAGTTCAAATTCACAAACTTCTTCAAACAACAGAAGAACACAGAACAAAAGAATCATTATCAAGTGAAGCACTACATGGATGGGACTAGAACAGACTGAGTACAGTCCGTCATTTCATTTCTCACTTATACATGAGATATAATAACAAATAATCAGAGTATTGGAGAAAGGTCTGGCAGCAGACTTGCATTCTCAGATACTTGCACTTCTGCTAGTGACATCACTTGCAGTCTTTATGTTATATTTAATATTTTGTTCTATTTATTGGTTATTTTTTGTTTGAATCTCTCAACATTTTACAACAGCAGCCAGGTGGTGTCTCCATGGCAACACACACGGTTCGTGTCGAGTGCTAGTGACGTCGCAGGTAGCTGAAAGTGCAAGTGAAGATTGTAATTTAGTTTATTTTTTCTGGTCTTCACCATCTGGCTGCTGTTGTAAAATGTTGAGAGATTCAAACAAAAAATAACCAATAAATAGAACAAAATATTAAATATAACATAAAGACTGCAAGTGATGTCACTAGCAGTAGTGAAAGTGTCTGAGAATCTGCAGCCTGTTGAACTGTGACTGTGATTTAACCATGTTAAAACCAGGTAGTTCCCTTTCAAGGGAACTTCAAACTGCACCCTCTAGGGGTCGCTATGGGGAACACCTCGTCGTGACCCGTGTCTGAAGGATACATTGAGAAAACGGCAACAAGTTGGCCTGCAACAGCCCCTGATGTCACTACCGGTGATACTATAGATACATAGGCGCCGAGAGAACACGTCATCCTCTTCTTCATCTTCATTGACTGTTTTGAGAATTTGTAGCAACATTTGCATTAGTGTGTTCGCCTCTCATGGGAATAGCAATGCATATGTGGCAACAGTTTTTGCTCGCGCTTGATTTCTGTGGTAATCTAGCGAGTGGGCGACCGAACCTGGCAGATATCGGGAAGAAAGAAGGCTTTCTTCTTGATGCTCCGGTCTCGCCTTCTGAATTTTTCGGTACCTCCGTTGAGATGGTGGTCGATACGTTCAGGGAAAGGAAAGCGAGCTCTGCGGATCTTTAACCCTTATGCGTTGTTGGGGACGTTTTCGTCCACTAGGGGGTAAAGTCGAGTCTTTTTTTGGCCACAACTTTCTCTGTGTTTGAGCTAATGGAATGATTTCTGGTGACAAATCTTATTTTGACCCATATTTTGGGAAAATGCTTTTTAAAAAATTATAAAACTCAATGGTACACTACCCTTTCATTATGTTCGTGGATGAAAACATCCACTAAATTAAACTGTTGTAAAAATGTATCTGATAAATATTTTTTACAATTTATTTTGCATAAATCTATTAACCCTTTAGGCGGCAGAGGTTTTTTCCTAAAACATTCGATTTTGACATCTTAATTTCAAAAGGCTATATCTTAAAAATGATAAAAGAAAGAGACTTTCTGTCAATTATAAAAATATTAAGGATGACCCAATGTTTATGTAGGGATTACATGTCCCCATCAAATTTGCATATTATGACGTCATATGGGGGTGGCCATCTTGAATTATAGAATTTTCATGAAAAGTCACGTTTAAATGATAAAACGCAGCACTTCTTTCCCCCCAAAATGTCCCTCACCTTCTGTGTGCTATATTGCACAGTACTGAATGCTCAGGTAAATAGTAAGTAGTAAACAAACTGTGTAAATCATTACTAATAAATGGTAGAAACAAACCGAATGCATGTAGCGGTTGGGATTTTCAATTTACTACATACAGCAGGCATTCTGTTTCCATGTATGGGGCACATATATATTATTCATATGACACACAAACACAAGTAGAAAAGACCTGTTTAGTTTAAAAGCTATGCCTCGTGTCACATCGCCTCTGCTCCTGCTTCGAGCAGCGCGGCCAGATCGTGCACGCGCCGAGTGTGCACAGCTCGGACTACTGTCATTGCGACTCCCCACACTTCCTCCATGTTGCCCCCTAACTGTCCTATGAATACTTCGACCTCGTCTAACATACCCAGTGGCATTAGACAAAGTCTCCATTACAATACTGTCACCGCGATTAAGGAAAGGCACACGGTCAAAAGACAAATCTACATGTCTAGCGCGGTAAAAATCTCCCGCCTCGTTTCCCGCAACACTAACACGCCTGCTAATTTCGTGATGTACACTCCGATCCCGGGAAACATTGTTCACACCACTGACATTTGGCAAAGGACCATCTACATTGGGCAAAGGATTCACCTTTTGTGCTTGGTGTAGGGCTATACTTTCACTTTCAGTATCACCGTCAGCTTCTGAATGCAGATATTCCTCAGAATCAGGGTCCGCGAATAGAAGTCCCAACACTTCATTGCGGGTTTATTGAAGCTTTATTGATGCCATTAGATAATAATAATAATAATACTAATAATAATCTAATGCCAGTACTCGCTGACGTTGACAATATTGCTCTGATAAAATGGCTCACTCTCACACTAGCTCCGCTTTTGTTCGCACTGATTCAATGCGCTCTAGCTCGAAGATTTTGAATAGAAGCATGACGTTTTTTTTAATCAGAGATGAAGTTTTACATGTCTGCCATGTGGTGCAGGGGAGGTTGTATGAAATTTGACACCCTATTTGACAAAATCGGCCGTTTTATTCAGTGCCGCATCTTGTCGAGTAAACTCGACCGTGGCGCCAAGAGGGTTAAATCAACCTCAGTCCTGATCAAAACTACCAAATGTTTAAAAAAAAAAAAATCCAAGATTTTAACACTTTAATTACCAAGTTCATAAATGATGTCACTGATTTGGGACAAAAAAACACACACAAAATTACATATTTTCAATATAAAAAGTGATTGTGGACTGGATATTTTTTTACCTTTTATCACAGTCTTGGGCATGTCAAAGATTAGTTACAAGATTGCCTTTGATGCATTGTTAGTTTTTGTGCAGCATTAGATTGTAATTTTCTTCTCCCTCATTTGTGGTTGGTGGCTGTTTTTGCCCCTTTGACTTCCATTATAACGACATTTTTTGATTGCAAAGCCATGACACCATGTAATCATGCATTCTTGATTGTTTGTGGTTTTCCCTTTTGGGAAGAGGTAACATTTGTTATTTTTACAGTTGATCACTAGGTGGGACCATTAACCCTTTAGACAGGCCTGTGCAAAAAAAGGCTTAGTTTCTGGCTTGTATATGGAGTTTTATGGAGTATAACAGCAAATTATAGTGTGTGTGTGTGTGTGTGAGAGAGAGAGAGAGAGAAAGAGAGGGTGTGAGAGAGACCTTTGTGCACTTACCTTGATGTATCTGAAAAAATCCAAATATGCACCTCATGCTTTCAGAGCTACATGGAGTAAACAATAAAAAAAAGAAGTGTGTTTATGCAACTGCTGCCTTTTGATGGTGAAAAGTACAGATGGCCTATATGTGAAATGCTCGTCTTTTCTTGATGGTAAAGCCAGTTTAAAACCTTAAACTCCTGTAAAAACAATCTACTTTGCATCAAATTTATGAACATAATGTATTATGAACCAAAATGCAATACTAACTTCAAATAAGCTGCAGCTCGCTGGAGGGGTCAAGCTGCATAATCATTTCTAAAACTTCAGTACAAGTCAAGCCCTTTCTCGTGTTGCTTGCTGCTCTTCTCACCATTAAATGACCAGCACGATGGCATGCAAGTGTTTAAATCCACGTACCTTGCTTTTGTTTAGTCTATACTTATCACCACCATTAAAAGGCAGCAGGTGCATAAATACACTTTTGTTTACTCCATGTAGTTCTGAGAGCTGAGGTGTACATTTTGATTTTCTCAAATACATCAAGGTAAGTGCGCAAAGGTCTCTCTCACACACTCTTTCTCTCTCTCTTTCTCACACACACACACACTTACACACACAATATAATATGCTGTTATACTCCATATGGCTTCATATACAAGTCAGAAACTAAGCTTTTTTTGCACAGGCCTGTCTAAAGGGTTAATGGTCCCACCTAGTGATCAACTGTAAAAATAACAAATGTTACCTCTTCCCAAAAGGGAAAACCACAAACAATCAAGAATGCATGATTACATGGTGTCATGGCTTTGCAATCAAAAAAGTCATTATAATGGAAGTCAATGGGGCAAAAACAGCCACCAACCACAAATGAGGGAGAAAAAAATTAAATCTAATGCTGCACAAAAACTAAAAATGCATCAAAGCCAATGTTGCTACTAGTCTTTGACATGCCCAAGACTGTTATAAAAAGTAAAAAAAAAATCCAGCCACAATTACTTTTATATTGAAAATAAGTCATTTTGTTAGTTTTTTCCCCCAAATCAGTGACATCATTTATGAACTTGGTAATTAAAGAGTTAAAATCTTGGATTTTTAAAAAAACATTTGGTAGTTTTGATCAGGACTGAAGTTGATTAACA
>NC_081787.1:30201406-30228906 GCF_963082965.1 Carassius carassius
GAAGAATATTCAGCAAGCTTCATTAATGGGCTGAAGGGAGATGTCATCCCCAAACCCTGAAGGAGGAACAGCGTGTGATATTAAAGTCTTATAAATACACTCTCAATAGAGATGCAGTGCACAGATGCACACCTGGTTGTGTGGCGAGGCCTGAGCGCTTCTGTCCAGCACACAGTGTCCTGCAGGAAGGACAGCGTCAGCAGGACAGTGACCGGACTGTGAGCTGCTGCTGGAGCTGAAGGACATGCGTCCATCACCACTGCACACAGGAAGAAGAGTCAGGAACACAACAGCTGCAGGATCTCAGACGAACCGCTCTCAGCTTACCTGGACCCGTCTCTGTGTGGACTCGCCACATCCTTCAACTTGGACGTGCTTCGCTCTGGAATCTTCAGACAAAGTTTGGACAAATCAAGGGAGTATCATTCATTCCTGTTCCATGTGTTACATGTGTGTTTATGTGAAGCGTTTGCTCAGAGCGACGGAAGCAGATTCTTTTCCCAGAAGGCCTTTGACCATCATTCTCACTATTATTGTTGTGTGCTAACCGTATATATCTATATCTATCTGCTGTGAATGCATGTCACTTTAGAGGAAGGAAGGAAGGCAGGCACCTCCCATGGGGCGAGGAAGCAGTTTCGACCGCAGCTTTAGCGGTCTCCACCTATACAGATGTTTCTGACACAGCCAAACACTCAGTCATCATTTACTCTGGTGTGTCCTCTGAATACTAAAATATGAACAAAACTAGAATGCACAGAAGCTAAGTTGCTAATTTAACTCAGAATATTGCATAAAATGTGAATTAAGCACCATTTCCCAAAGAGAACAAACTCGTCACTTCCAGCCACTGAATATAATCATTTTCATATCTAATAAATGACTTATCGGATAAAAAGTCTGCGATATTTCAAAATGTGCATAAAAATAGGAGGATGGAAACATAGCTTGTATGGTAAGATACAGTACAGTACAGCATCTTAGCATCGTGTGTGTGTGTGTGTGTGTGTGTGTGTCTGACGATCAGTGGTGTCCAACCTTGGGCGGCTGCTCGTCAGGGCTGAAGAAGACTTCATCGATCGCTGGAGAAAGAGGAGTGGAGGACACGTCTGTAATAGAGCTGCTGAGATGAAGTTGTCGACTGGGACACACGTTCATGTTCTGAAACACAGATCACACAGCTTTCACTCCGCTAACCGTGCTGCTGTTCAGTAATGATGCATGTGTCTGTGGTGCACACATCTCAACATCTGCTGCTAGATCTGGATCTGTCTCTGGACTTCAATAGAGCCCTGCGCTGCCATCCAATAACAGTCTGCATTACACCGTTACTGTCACATTTTCCCAGTTTTGTGTGCTATTGTGGGCCCTTGTGGTGAAGTTTTAGTCAACTGGTTTCCTGATCTAGTCTTGTAATTCTTCTGGTTTTCCTCATTAGTTCCTCACTGGTCACAGCTTTAGTTATAGTATAGGTTATCAGTAAATATATTTGGGTTCATGCAGTCAGACGATGAATACAGTCAATCCAGAAGAACCGGTTTATAGTTTTATTTGAGCCGATCTCTATTACAGAACTGCACACAAACTGCATTTCCATAATTTCCTGAAATGTAATTTGTGTGGACTCATTTTTATGAGGTTTGTAAAGAGGAGAAAGTACTGAACCAGGCAGATCAAGCTCACTGTATTTGAAATATCCACAGACAAATATGTGGTGTTTATATGAATGCATCTTTGAGAGGAACTGACCATCTCCAGAAGTGCACTGATGGCTTTTTCTTTTGCTCTTACCTCCATTTAACTGCTGTCATCTTCATTCAGTGCGTCAGCGGCTTGTGTTTTGTGCTGGGGTCTTATGTAGCATCATTTCACAAATCTGTTTTTGCTTTAGCACTACTGTCTGTTCAAAATACATTTCCATATCGAGCCGGGACTGTGTAGCTCTACACCTCTACTAGTGATCCATCTGTGTTTTCTGTGTTGGTCATGAGTGGTGTGATGTACACACGTGTTGACTGTGCTACAGTTACAGACTGAAACGGATCAGGAATGGTCTTCTCCTCTGGTTTGTGATGCTGGGGTTCATTTATCCTGCAGTACTTCTATAGAGGGAAGATGTGTGATGTGAGCTGGAGATGTGATCGTACCTGTGGTTTGGCCGCTCTCTGGAGCACTGGAGTACACGGACTGGAGGTGCTTCCTGATCCCAGACGAGACTGAACATGAGGAATCCTCACCACATTATTCAGATTCACAAGATGTGTGTCCAGAGACTCCAGTTTACCTGCCAGCTGAAGACCAGAGTTTCTCATCATCATCATCTTCATCATTCTTCACCATCAGGGTCAGCATGCATCATATGAAGGATGTGTTTTACCCCGTCTGGAGGACTCTGGAGGAACAGCCGCTGGGACTGATCTCTTGGAAGACTTTCCTGCTGGACATCAGCGAGTCATTAGCACCACACAGACCAGCACAGGAGCAAACACATGCACATCAACAAACAGACTCACAGCCGCTGATTCAGGATCAGTCCTGTCCTGCTCACCGTCTCTGGGCTGAAACACAGAGATCGTCACAGTAGAGAAACAACGCTCCTGCTAAAGATTTTGATCAGGTTCAAAATGATGAATCACCAGCTTCTCTCTTTCTTTGCCTTTCTGTTCGATTAAAAAACTCTGACCTGTTTCTTGTGATTTCTTCTGCTCTTCTCAGTCACGTCAAGGTCTTCCTGCCACATCATCTCCTGGAGCTCTGGCCACTGGAGTCCGGTCTGGTGTAGGAGCCGTTCCTGCTGCTTCACACACACACACACACACACACACACACACACACACACACACACACACACACACACACACACACACACACACAGACACACACAGACACACACACAGACACAGACAGACACACACACACAGACACACAGAGAGACACAGACAGGCGCACACACACAGAGACACAGAGAGACACGCACACACACACACACACACACAGACACAGACAGACACACACACACAGACACACAGAGAGACACAGAGAGACACGCACACACACAGAGACACAGAGAGACACGCACACACACAGACAGACAGACACACAGACACAGACAGACAGACACACAGAGAGACACAGACAGGCGCACACACACAGAGACACAGAGAGACACACACACACACAGACACAGACAGACAGACACACAGACACGCACACACACACACACACACACACACACACACACAGACACAGACAGACACACAGACACAGACACACATACACACACACACACACAGACACAGACAGACACACACAGACACAGACAGACACACACACACACACACACACACAGACACAGACAGACACACACACACACAGACACAGACAGACACACACACGCACAGACAGACACACAGACAGACACACACACATACACAGACAGACACACAGACAGACACGCACACACACACACACACACACACACACACACACACACAGACACAGACAGACACGCACACACACACACACACACACACACACACACAGACACAGACAGATACGCACACACACACAGACACAGACACACACACACACAGACACAGACACACAGACACACACACAGACACAGACAGACACGCACACACACACACACACAGACACAGACACACACACACACACACACACACACACACAGACAGACACGCACACACACACACACACACACACAGACACAGACAGACACGCACACACACACACACAGACACAGACAGACACACACACACACACACACACACACACACACACAGACACACACACAGACACACACA
Source organism: Carassius carassius (assembly GCF_963082965.1). NCBI lineage: Eukaryota > Metazoa > Chordata > Actinopteri > Cypriniformes > Cyprinidae > Carassius > Carassius carassius. The sequence goes on from NC_081787.1 coordinate 30,205,231, forward strand.
CAGACACAGACAGACACACACAGACACAGACAGACACGCATACACACACACAGACACAGACAGACACGCACACACACACACACACACACACACACACACAGACACAGACACACACACAGACAGACACACACACACACAGACACAGACACAGACAGACACAGACAGACACACACACAGACACAGACAGACACGCACACACACACACACACACAGACACAGACAGACACACACACAGACAGACACACACACACACAGACACAGACAGACACGCACACACACACACACACACAGACAGACACACAGACACAGACAGACACACACACACACACACACACACACACAGACAGACACGCACACACACACACACACACACAGACACAGACAGACACGCACACACACACACACAGACACAGACAGACACACACACACACACACACACACACACACACAGACACACACACAGACACACAGACACACACACAGACACAGACAGACACGCACACACACACACAGACAGACACGCACACACACACACACACACACACACACAGACAGACACAGACACACACACAGACAGACACACACACACACAGACACAGACACAGACAGAGACAGACACGCACACACACACACAGACAGACACGCACACACACACACACACACACACACACACAGACAGACACAGACACACACACAGACAGACACACACACACACAGACACAGACACAGACAGACACAGACAGACACACACACAGACACAGACAGACACGCACACACACACACACACACACACACAGACACAGACAGACACACACACACACACACACACACACACACACACAGACACACACACAGACACACAGACACACACACAGACACAGACAGACACGCACACACACACACAGACAGACACGCACACACACACACACACACACACAGACAGACACAGACACACACACAGACAGACACACACACAGACACACAGACACACACACAGACACAGACAGACACGCACACACACACACAGACAGACACGCACACACACACACACACACACACACACAGACACAGACACACACACAGACAGACACACACACACACAGACACAGACACAGACAGACACAGACAGACACACACACAGACACAGACAGACACGCACACACACACACACACACACACACACACACACAGACACAGACAGACACACACACACAGACACAGACAGACACGCACACACACACACACACACACAGACAGACACACAGACACAGACAGACACACACACACACACACACACACACAGACAGACACACACACACACACACACACAGACACACACACACAGACAGACACACACACACACAGACACAGACAGACACAGACAGACACACACACAGACACAGACAGACACGCACACACACACACACACACAGACACAGACAGACACACACACAGACAGACACGCACACACACACACACACACACACAGACACAGACAGACACACACACAGACAGACACACACACACACACACACACACACACACACACACACAGACACAGACAGACACACACACAGACACAGACAGACACACACACACACACAGACAGACACGCACACACACACACACACACACACACACACACACATACAGACAGACACACACGCAGACAGACAGACACGCACACACACACACAGACAGACACAAAGACACAGACACACACACAGACACACACACAGACACACACACACACACACACACACACACACACACACACACACACACAGACAGACACAGACAGACACACACACAGACACACACACACACACACACACACACACACACACACACAGACACACACACAGACAGACACACACAGACACACACACACACAGACAGACACGCACACACACACACACACACACACACAGACAGACACGCACACACACACACAGACAGACAGACACGCACACACACACACAGACACAGACAGACACACACACAGACAGACACACACACACACACACACACAGACACAGACAGACACACACACACACAGACACAGACAGACACACACACAGTGAGCCTCCGCTGCCGTACACACTGCAGAATAACATTAAAGCCACTCAAACACAGTCAGCCGAAGGCTCTATTTGTACTCAGCACTCGTGCACTCTTTACATCTTCGAGGCGGCGGCGCTCCTCCTGCTGCTGCTGGATCCTCTTGTGTCTGTCGGCCAGCAGCTGTCTCTTGTAGTTGTCCTGGTTGTGTGTTTGCTGGAGCAGGTGTGTTTGTGTGTGTGTCTCCTGCTGCAGACGCAGGAACTCCCGTCTCAACAGGGACTCTCCAGGAAGATTGACTATAGAGCTGTGTGAACACAAACACGTGAGGTGAGCCACGCCAGACCCAGAGACACGTCAACCATGTGACCCGCTCACCACATCTCATCCCACAGAGACACGGACCTACAGTACACTGATATGAGCTTCATTTCACTCGCTGTGGCACTACGTCATCCAGCTACCTGTGGATCAGGACACTCAGTTTGACACGTCAAATGTTCGTGCGAAGCCACGCTGGTGAACACAGTGATGCTTCACAGGGGCTTCATCAGTAAAAATCTGCTTTGACACAGTCTGTATTGCATGGAGCGCTATACACATAAAGCTGACTGGACTTGACTCATTCAAATCCATAAATGATAATATTTTATCATAATTGTTTTTTTTAAAACTGTTCCTTTCCTGTACGATGTGAACATCCTCCATTCATCTACACTCTAGTGTTGATCTCAGAAGAACATAAAGCAAGCTTTGCAACCGATGGAGGAAATGAGTCTAGTTTTTTGGACAGCGATACGAAGGATTCCTATAGAGACATACCTGGGTTCACCTTCATCTTCATTCATAGCATCTTCTTCATCTTCACTGCCGCTGTATTCATATTCCATCCCCTCTGTTAACATCCATCATAAACAGAGGAGCATTAGGATGTGTCTCACGATCAAGGACAGAGTCACCAGTGAGAGAGCAGTGTGTAAGTCACCTTTCTCTGTCCTCCTCTTCCTGGTCCTGTCCAGGTGGTCTTTGAGCGTGATGCGCACCTGTCGCTCGTTGGGAAGGTCTCTGATGAAGGAGTGGCGCAGGAGCGTTTCTGTGGACGGCCGCTGGAGGTAGTTCTTCACCAGACAGCTGTCCACAAACATCTGAAACCTCTTCGACCTTGAGGAGCAGTGAACAGCATCAGTGACTCTGTGGATGTGTGCCTGTAACAAACAGAAGTCATCTCACCATTTCTTGGACTTGAGTCTGGGAGAAGGGTTTCGTGGGATGAGGAACAGTGCTCTCATGGGATGCAGGTCACACAGGGCTGTGGAGAAACACAGCGGTCACACACAAACACTGCGTCGGATGTCAGTTGTGTAGAGTTGTTGGAGCTGGTAAACTCACGAGGCGTTCCCTCGGCCATCTCTAGAGCGGTGATGCCCAGAGACCACACGTCGCTCTGAAACATGCGGTGAAACACAGTCAGTGATGGGAAGCTGTTCAAGCACTGATGTGTAGCTGATGTACTCACCCTGTAGTCATACGTGGAGTCAGGGTTGTCGTCGCACGCGATCACCTCCGGAGCCATCCAGTACGGCGTCCCGATGAACGTGTTTCTCCTGCCGATCGTCCTGTCCAACTGAGCACTGACGCCGAAATCCACTGGAAAACACCACAAAACACTGTGTCCAGCAGCAGCTGATTCAGGGCACTTCTCCTGCTCATGTACACTTACTGTGTGTTATAACAGAGCTGCTGTTTAACACTGTTTAAACACCCCTAATGGGAAAAAACACGAAACTGTAGCTCAAATACATTTATTTTGTATGCTAAAAAACTTTTGTATATGTATGTGCTTGATATAAATACCCTGTAATTGTAGTTTTGGTGTGCTAAACCACTAATGTTGTGCTGAATGCACTTTGATGAGGTGCTGAGGTCAACTATATCTGATTGAGCTAAAGCTGCACTTCACATATCCAAAGATCATACAGTTCTTATATTAAAACACATTTTACATTGTGCAATCATGTTTCATTATATCAACATTTATGTAAAGTAAAAGTACCATAATGAATTAAAACAAACAGTAAGCAGAAGCAGACGTGGTCTGAAGGAGATCAGGTCCAGTGTGCTCACCCAGCTTGATCTCAGCGTTCTCCGTCAGCAGCACGTTCTGTCCTTTAATGTCTCGGTGGATCACGTGATGAGTGTGCAGGTGTAACAGACCCTGAGAGAGAGAGAGAAGAACAGAGCTCAGGACGCTCCAGGAGACGTCCAGACGGCATCTACATGATCATGAGCTTATCTGTGTTCTTCAAGCCATCTAATGTTCACTTGTGCTGGACAGCAGGTTCAGAATCACTTCTCATTACAGGAGGATGTTTTTAAGAGATCAGCTGTGATCACTCACTCTCAGAATCTCTCTGCAGATGTAGGAGATCCAGTCCTCCTTCAGACAGCTTCCTTTGGTCTTCTTCAGCAGGTCTGTGACCGAGCCAGCGCCGCAGTACTCCATCACCAGCTGAACACACACACACACATTCAGCAGCTCACTTCATACGGCACAGACGTCTGACCGCAGCAGCTGCATCAGGTCCACCAGGAGCCTCTTTGATTCTTCTTCCTCGTGAGATTACTACTGTATCTCATAAATAAGTGCAGTTATCTCGTGTAAATGCACATGTGACATGAAATGGGTGCACTGTCCCTTTAAGATGAGGATGACTGCAGACCTTATAATAGAAGCTGCTTGTGCTTGAGCTTGATTAGTGTCCAGCAGATACCCACCCACAGCTGGTCGTCCTGAGCCGCAGGACTCTTCTTCACGAACGCACCGTAGTACGTGGCTATGTTCCTGTGATGGGAGTGAGTCTTCAGCATGTTGATCTCCAGCTTGATCTCGTCCTCCTCGTCCTGAGGACACACACAGCTTCAGTGTACTGGAGACACACACACAGAGCAGGAAGAGAAGAAGACAGGAAGAGCACCGGAAACAGCAGACAGTCTCCAGGAGAGTTAGTGCACTTCCACACCAGCACAAACCCAGAGGACATCAGCTCACGCACACGCTTTACTCCACCTCATCTACAGTCCTGGTTTATTATGTGCTTCATATAAACACACTCTTACTTTATGAAAACTGAATGATAACAAAAAAAAACAAGAAGAAAAATCTGTGAAATTCCTAACATTGACTCCAACGCTTGCTAATGATGTTTTTCTATTTAAACCACAACCAAACGAGTCTTTGTAATGTGACTTTGTGGCCTGAAAGTTGCGTAAGAGCATTTTTCTAGCAAGCATGTGTTCAGGATCAATAACAGAGAATCACAAACCACAGCTCTCATACCTCCGTCACCTCCATCACCTTGATCGCTGCCAGCTGGCCTGTTTTCACATGACGACCCTGTCACACACACACACACACATACGTTTCATTTAAACTGTTGACGTTTTAGCCATTCATTACTAACGTTTGGGAGAGTCACATGATTGCAATAACTCATAAAACACAGAATCCAGAAAGAAATAAAACCAACAAAACAGAATACCCCCCCCCCCCCCACACACACACAGACACACACAGAGAGAGAGAGAGCTTTAAATACAGCACACTTCCTCATGATGGGCTTACACTGGCTGGACTGACAGATTCTGCCTCATCCTAGCACAGGAATCACTTCATCACAAGACCAGTGCTGAAGTGTCCAGAAGTCTGACAACAGTATAATGATAATCACAGCTAAAGAGGAAGTCTGTGATGTTAAACGGGGCTTCGCTCAGTCAAGACAGGTTTATTTCTAAAGCACCTTGATCCAGTGGAGATAGTTTCCAAGCAGCTTCACAGTAATAAAAGAGTCAGCGACACAAACTTCATCAGAAATAAACTAATCCTAATTCTGCTATCAAGCAGCTCAATCAACAAGTACTTTGAAGTGAAGTGAAGTGACATTCGGCCAAGTATGGTGACCCATACTCAGAATTTGTGCTCTGCATTTAACCCATCTGAAGTGCACACACACAGAGCAGTGGACACACACACACACTGTGAACACACACCCGGAGCAGTGGGCAGCCATTTATGCTGGCATATCAACAATAATATCCTGGCTCTTCCAAGCTTTATAATGGCAGTGAATGGGTGTTATTTTTCAATAGTCCAAAAGAAGTCCAATAAAGCACATCCATCCATCGTAAAAAGTGTCCCACCCTTCCTGTAGTGAATCAGTGTGTTTTTGTGATAAAAATATCCATATTAAAATCTCTAAACTCTTCCGCTAACTGCCGTCCACTGTGTGAGACGCTTTTGTGATGATGGACGGATGCTCTTTATTGGACGTCTTGTGGACTTTTTTTTTTTAATATAACTTAGATTTGATCTGTCTGAAATGATCTTTTCTGATATTTATTTCAGCACACATTTAAATCAAGATCTGATTAACGTGAATCTTATCATCACTCTTCTCCACTAGATGTCGCCCTCACTTACCTCGAGCGATGTTACATTCATTCAGCACTTGTTACGGCGGAGATACTGGAGATGACGACCAAGAACAAAGCCACACACGTGAATTGTTTGTGTGTGAAGATCCGCGTGCAGCTGTGTGTCTCTACCGTCTGTGGTCTGAATCGTGAACACAGAGCACGTGCTGTGAGTGATTCGGCCACTAGAGGGCGCTCTCGCTCTGTATCATGAACACAGAGCACGTGCTGTGAGTGATTCAGCCACTAGAGGGCGCTCTCGCTCTGAATCGTGAACACAGAGCACGTGCTGTGAGTGATTCGGCCACTAGAGGGCGCTCTCGCTCTGAATCGTGAACACAGAGCACGTGCTGTGAGTGATTCGGCCACTAGAGGGCGCTCTCGCTCTGTATCGTGAACACAGAGCACGTTCTGTGAGTGATTCGACCACTAGAGGGCGCTCTCGCTCTGAATCGTGAACACAGAGCACGTGCTGTGAGTGATTCGGCCACTAGAGGGCGCTCTCGCTCTGAATCGTGAACACAGAGCACGTGCTGTGAGTGATTCGGCCACTAGAGGGCGCTCTCGCTCTGTATCGTGAACACAGAGCACGTGCTGTGAGTGATTCGGCCACTAGAGGGCGCTCTCGCTCTGTATCGTGAAAACAGAGCACGTGCTGTGAGTGATTCGGCCACTAGAGGGCGCTCTCGCTCTGAATCGTGAACACAGAGCACGTGCTGTGAGTGATTCGGCCACTAGAGGGCGCTCTCGCTCTGTATCGTGAACACAGAGCACGTTCTGTGAGTGATTCGGCCACTAGAGGGCGCTCTCGCTCTGAATCGTGAACACAGAGCACGTGCTGTGAGTGATTCGGCCACTAGAGGGCGCTCTCGCTCTGAATCGTGAACACAGAGCACGTGCTGTGAGTGATTCGGCCACTAGAGGGCGCTCTTGCTCTGAATCGTGAACACAGAGCACGTGCTGTGAGTGATTCGGCCACTAGAAGGGCGCTCTCGCTCTGAACCGTGAACACAGAGCACGTGCTGTGAGTGATTCGGCCACTAGAGGGCGCTCTCGCTCTGATTCGTGAACACAGAGCACGTGCTGTGAGTGATTCGGCCACTAGAGGGCGCTCTCGCTCTGAATCGTGAACACAGAGCACGTGCTGTGAGTGATTCGGCCACTAGAGGGCGCTCTCGCTCTGAATCGTGAACACAGAGCACGTGCTGTGAGTGATTCGGCCACTAGAGGGCGCTCTCGCTCTGATTCGTGAACACAGAGCACGTGCTGTGAGTGATTCGGCCACTAGAGGGCGCTCTCGCTCTGTATCGTGAACACAGAGCACGTTCTGTGAGTGATTCGGCCACTAGAGGGTGCTCTCGCTCTGAATCGTGAACACAGAGCACGTGCTGTGAGTGATTCGGCCACTAGAGGGCGCTCTCGCTCTGAATTGTGAGTGATTCGGCCACTAGAGGGCGCTCTCGCTCTGAATCGTGAACACAGAGCACGTGCTGTGAGTGATTCGGCCACTAAAGGGCGCTCTCGCTCTGAATCGTGAACACAGAGCACGTGCTGTGAGTGATTCGGCCACTAGAGGGCGCTCTCGCTCTGTATCGTGAACACAGAGCACGTGCTGTGAGTGATTCGGCCACTAGAGGGCGCTCTCGCTCTGAATCGTGAACACAGAGCACGTGCTGTGAGTGATTCGGCCACTAGAGGGCGCTCTCGCTCTGAATCGTGAACACAGAGCACGTGCTGTGAGTGATTCGGCCACTAGAGGGCGCTCTCGCTCTGAATCGTGAACACAGAGCACGTGCTGTGAGTGATTCGGCCACTAGAGGGCGCTCTCGCTCTGAATCGTGAACACAGAGCACGTGCTGTGAGTGATTCGGCCACTAGAGGGCGCTCTCGCTCTGTATCGTGAACACAGAGCACGTGCTGTGAGTGATTCGGCCACTAGAGGGCGCTCTCGCTCTGTATCATGAACACAGAGCACGTTCTGTGAGTGATTCGGCCACTAGAGGGCGCTCTCGCTCTGTATCGTGAACACAGAGCACGTTCTGTGAGTGATTCGGCCACTAGAGGGCGCTCTCGCTCTGAATCGTGAACACAGAGCACGTGCTGTGAGTGATTCGGCCACTAGAGGGCGCTCTCGCTCTGAATCGTGAACACAGAGCACGTGCTGTGAGTGATTCGGCCACTAGAGGGCGCTCTCGCTCTGAATCGTGAACACAGAGCACGTGCTGTGAGTGATTCGGCCACTAGAGGGCGCTCTCGCTCTGAATCGTGAACACAGAGCACGTGCTGTGAGTGATTCGGCCACTAGAGGGCGCTCTCGCTCTGTATCGTGAACACAGAGCACGTTCTGTGAGTGATTCGGCCACTAGAGGGCGCTCTCGCTCTGTATCATGAACACAGAGCACGTGCTGTGAGTGATTCGGCCACTAGAGGGCGCTCTCGCTCTGAATCGTGAACACAGAGCACGTGCTGTGAGTGATTCGGCCACTAGAGGGCGCTCTCGCTCTGAATCGTGAACACAGAGCACATGCTGTGAGTGATTCGGCCACTAGAGGGCGCTCTCGCTCTGAATCGTGAACACAGAGCACGTGCTGTGAGTGATTCGGCCACTAGAGGGCGCTCTCGCTCTGAATCGTGAACACAGAGCACGTGCTGTGAGTGATTCGGCCACTAGAGGGCGCTCTCGCTCTGTATCATGAACACAGAGCACGTTCTGTGAGTGATTCGGCCACTAGAGGGCGCTCTCGCTCTGTATCGTGAAAACAGAGCACGTGCTGTGAGTGATTCGGCCACTAGAGGGCGCTCTCGCTCTGAATCGTGAACACAGAGCACGTGCTGTGAGTGATTCGGCCACTAGAGGGCGCTCTCGCTCTGTATCGTGAACACAGAGCACGTTCTGTGAGTGATTCGGCCACTAGAGGGCGCTCTCGCTCTGAATCGTGAACACAGAGCACGTGCTGTGAGTGATTCGGCCACTAGAGGGCGCTCTCGCTCTGAATCGTGAACACAGAGCACGTGCTGTGAGTGATTCGGCCACTAGAGGGCGCTCTTGCTCTGAATCGTGAACACAGAGCACGTGCTGTGAGTGATTCGGCCACTAGAAGGGCGCTCTCGCTCTGAACCGTGAACACAGAGCACGTGCTGTGAGTGATTCGGCCACTAGAGGGCGCTCTCGCTCTGATTCGTGAACACAGAGCACGTGCTGTGAGTGATTCGGCCACTAGAGGGCGCTCTCGCTCTGAATCGTGAACACAGAGCACGTGCTGTGAGTGATTCGGCCACTAGAGGGCGCTCTCGCTCTGAATCGTGAACACAGAGCACGTGCTGTGAGTGATTCGGCCACTAGAGGGCGCTCTCGCTCTGATTCGTGAACACAGAGCACGTGCTGTGAGTGATTCGGCCACTAGAGGGCGCTCTCGCTCTGTATCGTGAACACAGAGCACGTTCTGTGAGTGATTCGGCCACTAGAGGGTGCTCTCGCTCTGAATCGTGAACACAGAGCACGTGCTGTGAGTGATTCGGCCACTAGAGGGCGCTCTCGCTCTGAATTGTGAGTGATTCGGCCACTAGAGGGCGCTCTCGCTCTGAATCGTGAACACAGAGCACGTGCTGTGAGTGATTCGGCCACTAAAGGGCGCTCTCGCTCTGAATCGTGAACACAGAGCACGTGCTGTGAGTGATTCGGCCACTAGAGGGCGCTCTCGCTCTGTATCGTGAACACAGAGCACGTGCTGTGAGTGATTCGGCCACTAGAGGGCGCTCTCGCTCTGAATCGTGAACACAGAGCACGTGCTGTGAGTGATTCGGCCACTAGAGGGCGCTCTCGCTCTGAATCGTGAACACAGAGCACGTGCTGTGAGTGATTCGGCCACTAGAGGGCGCTCTCGCTCTGAATCGTGAACACAGAGCACGTGCTGTGAGTGATTCGGCCACTAGAGGGCGCTCTCGCTCTGAATCGTGAACACAGAGCACGTGCTGTGAGTGATTCGGCCACTAGAGGGCGCTCTCGCTCTGTATCGTGAACACAGAGCACGTGCTGTGAGTGATTCGGCCACTAGAGGGCGCTCTCGCTCTGTATCATGAACACAGAGCACGTTCTGTGAGTGATTCGGCCACTAGAGGGCGCTCTCGCTCTGTATCGTGAACACAGAGCACGTTCTGTGAGTGATTCGGCCACTAGAGGGCGCTCTCGCTCTGAATCGTGAACACAGAGCACGTGCTGTGAGTGATTCGGCCACTAGAGGGCGCTCTCGCTCTGAATCGTGAACACAGAGCACGTGCTGTGAGTGATTCGGCCACTAGAGGGCGCTCTCGCTCTGAATCGTGAACACAGAGCACGTGCTGTGAGTGATTCGGCCACTAGAGGGCGCTCTCGCTCTGAATCGTGAACACAGAGCACGTGCTGTGAGTGATTCGGCCACTAGAGGGCGCTCTCGCTCTGTATCGTGAACACAGAGCACGTTCTGTGAGTGATTCGGCCACTAGAGGGCGCTCTCGCTCTGTATCGTGAACACAGAGCACGTGCTGTGAGTGATTCGGCCACTAGAGGGCGCTCTCGCTCTGAATCGTGAACACAGAGCACGTGCTGTGAGTGATTCGGCCACTAGAGGGCGCTCTCGCTCTGAATCGTGAACACAGAGCACGTGCTGTGAGTGATTCGGCCACTAGAGGGCGCTCTCGCTCTGAATCGTGAACACAGAGCACGTGCTGTGAGTGATTCGGCCACTAGAGGGCGCTCTCGCTCTGAATCGTGAACACAGAGCACGTGCTGTGAGTGATTCGGCCACTAGAGGGCGCTCTCGCTCTGTATCATGAACACAGAGCACGTTCTGTGAGTGATTCGGCCACTAGAGGGCGCTCTCGCTCTGTATCATGAACACAGAGCCTCTCAGACGCTCCAGCAACAGACTCAACCCTGGATACTATCGGCAGGGATTTTTGCCAATAAAAAAACGATACATCGGTCAACCTTAGGATAAATTAATGTTCTATGCCTTCATCTGATTACCAGAAAAAATAAGAACAAAATTTTATATGGCCCTATTATTGTTCAAAAAAGGACCCTATACAAAAAAATTATAGGTTTAAAATACAGACCTGTGGTTCTTAATTATTTTTTTATTTTTTTATTAATTCACCATTTGTAAATTGTTGTTTACTATTACTTTTTTAGAAATATCAATAGCATTTGTATTAAAACTATATTCACTGAATGTAATAAAAAAATCTAAATTGAATGGAAACACCTGAATTGATTCCCAGCCCTACTTGAGCTGAATAATGAAATATAATGAGTTTTATGTAGAGCTCCTCTTTAATTAGTTTAGTAACTGATGGAGTTTGCATCACTGCTGTTGTTTTTATTCTGTTTATCTCTTGAAGCTTGAATCTGTACTGTACAAAGTACTATAGAAACAAACGAGGCTGGACTTCAATGATCTTCTGATCTACAGTCACACCTTCTTATTTAGTTTTTTGTGTTCTTTCATTTATTTCTGAGCATCATCAACACACAGTGAGCGTGTCATGAATGCAGTCACAGAACCAGAGACCATCGCCTTGAGATGCCTTCAGAAGAGACGACGATGTGTGATCTGATCTGTGATCAGTGTTTATGATGCTTCCCGCTGTCAGAACAGAAGTATCCATGCCACTACTGAAAGTTTCAAAGTGTGATGATACCAGCATTTACTCAAAATTCTGGTTTAATTCATCACTACTTCTGACAACCCTACTTCCCACTTAAAGACACTTAAAGAGAAATGTGATGGTTTATTCATCCTCATGCTGTTTCAAACCTGTATGACCTTCTTTCTTCTGCAGAACACAGAGGAAGATATTCTGAAGCATGACATTAGTTTGGTACCCAGGTGTTTCTCAGAAGAGCTTCTTTTATGTCATGCAGAAGGAGGAAAGTCCCACAGCACGAAGGATGCCTGAACTGACACTTTAGGATGAACCGTGGCTTTAAGAGGCTGTTCTTCACGCTGTAAGACTGAACACTGACTGATGAATCACGGCTCAGCCTCTTTAACACACACATCATCATCATCATCCGGCGAGAGCCACGCTCCTGGGTCTCCAGCTATTTCTGTGAATGATCGTGAGCTCAGGCTTCAGGTGGGATTTCTGTCGGAGGGGATTTCCTCGTGCTCTCCAGGATGCAAACCACTGGGACATAAACAGGAAGTGCTGTCTAAAGAGGTGACCGCGGGATTATCCTCCAGACGAAGCTCTTCCGCAGATCTGCTGAATCCTCATTATTGGAGTGTTTCGGTGTCAGAGCGGTGAATTTCACCACGTTTCGATGAGTTTGCATGCATGATGTCACAAAAGCTGTGCAGTTTCCACTTCATGTGGATGTTAAAGATGTGGTAAGAGTGAAGCACACTGTGTGAGGAGGATCCTGGAGGAAACTAACCTGTGTAAGACAGATCTGAATGCAGAACTAGCTCTGCACTTACTACTAATGATCAGAAGGGATATTTGACCACTCCACAGGTCACCAAATACTGTATTCTGCTGCCAAAGCAGATTCCTGCATTCAGAATAATGCAATTTCCACAGAATGAAAATTATGCAAATAATTGCAATAACTTTCTTAAAGGGACAGTTCACCCAAATCATGTCATCATTTACTCACTTTCATGTTATTCCAAACCTGTATGAACTTATTACATCTTTCATAGAAGAAGATATTTTGACAGGTCCCTGTGTGTGTGTGTGTGTGTGTGTGTGTGTGTGTGTGTGTGTGTGTGTGTGTGTTCAAAATACTTTGTTTTTGTGTTCAAAATTCTGAGTAAATGATGACAGGATTCTCATCCCCTCTGCAGCGTGTCTACAGTCTAAAATCCTGAATCAGGAATCCTCAGCTGTGGTGTGTGTGTGTGTGTGTGTGTGTGTGTGTGAGCTGGAGATGATCCAGATGAAGGTGTCACACATCTCACAGGATGTTTGTTAAAGATCCCACACTGATGTGAAACAGCTCTGAGCTTCATGAGGAAGTGACTCCACCCAGAGACTGTCACACACCAAACCGCACCAGCTGCTGATGGAGACCCGGAGACACAAACACAGCACAAACCTTGTAAACCTGTCCATAAGTCCCGTTCCCGACCACCTCGATGAGCTCGAAGATCCCTGCAGGATCCTGGAAGAAGAGCCACAGATCATCACACACTCTCACTGAAGTCTGACCAACTTTAAATGACATTCAGAGCAAAGTTCGCGTCGCTGCAGTAAATCACTGACAGAAGCTTCAGTAAACAGAGACTCACCCGAAGAGAGGCGAGCTCGATGTTACTCAGACTCGTCGTGGGGAAGTCTCTCGCCATTGTCCTCAGCTCGTCCACCGTTTTCAGAGTTTCCTAACTGATCATGGCTCGAGGAACAGTGTGTCTGCTCATCTTCAGCGCATCTAATGCTACTATAGCGAGGGATCTGATCGACATAACGGAACCGTTGCAGCTGAACTCAAGAGCTGCTGCTAGTAGGCGTGTCACACCCGGCGGATTAGCCAATCCTGTCGCAGCGCACTCTCGGCCGCTACATATTAATGAGCTCGTGTCCCAGACGCTCCCGGAGCCGCCTCATTATCGAATTAATATTCAGGAGCTTTTCCTTCGCTTTAGTGGGATTCGGGACAAACACAGGAAACCCGGAAAACCAGTAAAAAGTGAAAAGCTGCGCCTTCCTCTGCTTACAGCAAAACAAAGCTTCCCATCTCTGTTTATCAAAGAGTTTGCTTCAGCCACAAATCTGACCCATTTAAACATTCTGCCACCTTTATGGTCAGTTTCATCACACACAACATAAAAAATAAAAAATCATCTCTCACAGTCAGTTTCTCGTATATTTATTTATTTTGTTGGTCTGAACAAGTATTATTTTTTGCAAGGTATATTACAAATAATTTATCGGCTAAACCCAGAGACCTGTGACTGAGACAAGCTGCTGGGTTTGTGAGTATAATCACAGAATCATACTCTTCCTCACATGACTGTATCTGAAGAGTAAAACAGAGGACTAGTCGTGAGTACACAAAACCAAATCACTGACTGTAGTGACCTTTCATTCTAGAGGGCAACGTTGCATACAAATTCAATCAAATCATAATAAATACCTATCAGTATTGAACCACTTCATCCCTACACCAGAGATACCATTCAACAAGATGCATCTTATAAGGCAAATGATAAGTTGTATCAAATATGTAAATACCTCCTCGACTAGCTACAAACCATATCAATGTGCTTATTAGATTTGAATAGGAATTATTTGCATAAATAGAACCTAATATTCTTTAAAGCTCTGAGCTGATGTGTCTTTACATTATTGTGCTGTAACACCCCAAGTCAGAATGTCAAACAAACCCTTTAATAAATGCAGACGCAGCGTTTGATGAAATACTGTACATGGCATAATTACCTCAAAATTCAAGTAAGAAAACAATATCAGTAGCTCTTCAAAGTATGAAAACACTAAAGGCTGGAAGAGAGCCAGATAACCCATTAAGTAGTTTTGATGAACTCATGCAGGTCAAAATCCCAGAGAGCAAGCTCTTTCGGCCCAGATCCGGCCCGCATTTGGCCCATATGAAATCCATGTGGGCCGGATCTGGGCCGAAAGAGCTTGCTCTCTGGGAAGGAAGAAAGGATGAGACTGGCGAAGCGATGTTTGGCGGAGCCGCTCTACCAGATGTCACTGGAAAGCTCGGGTCCGGACAGCGGCACGAAGGAGCTGTTCAAGTGAAGGTCTTTCTTGGGTTTGCCAGTGTTATTGTGCGTCAGCCGTCCGTTCAGCAGAGTCATGGGCAGACTGCAGTACATGTGTCGGCCACTGAGCGTGGGCAGCTCGTACTCGTAGCTGCGGCAGAAGTGGTGCATCTGCAGGTGTCCCGGCTCGTTGTAGTCCGGGATCTCGATGTGAGCCGGCGCTAGCGACGCCGAGGTGGTGGTCATAGCCACCGTCGACACGGCCTGCAGGTCACCGAACAGCCCCTGCTCACCCGAGTCCAGGACTTGTCGGCGGGACACGCTCTCTTTTCTCTTGGCAGGCATCTCATAGTGCACCCGCTTCCAGAACCTGGACTTGAGCTGGCTGCTCTTGGGCCCGCACCACTTGATGAGCGACAGCACTCGGATGGTGTGCTTCAGGTCCTCCAGCTCCTGGTAGTTGATGACGCTGTGCAGGTCCGAGCATTCGATCATGATCACCTTGATCTCGCCCGTCACCAGCATGCTGTGCAGCCGCGGCTCGAACTGGAAGATGCTCCAGCCCCGGCGGGCCACGAACTCAGGGGTCAGGACGATGATGAGACGCCTGCTCTGCTCCACGCTGCGTGCCAGGTCCTCGATGTACGCTAGAGACACAGAGAGAGACGCATGTCACACACCAGCAAACACACACTCTTCAGAAAGAGTGAAACGTTTAGGTTTCTCAAGTAACTAGTAAAGTAATGCATTACTTTTTTATTTACAAGACAATATCGGAGTTACTTTTTTAAATAAGTAACGGCAGTAACTATGTTTCTCATGTACTGATGATTCAGGAGCGAGTGCAGAGGCGTTGTGTGTGAACATGATCTTACTGTAGATCTAGACTAAGTGTGAACTTAGTCTATCACAAAAACACATTCAGTGTTCCTCAAAATAAATAAAAACTGTGAAATGCAAACTTAAATATGACACAAACTTGCAACAGTTAAATGTTACATAACACAAATATTACAGATAACACAAAACACACTGTCTTTGCTGCTGACCTATATAATTAAACCTTATGAATACGCAAAAATGACCTTAGATAAACATTTGTTTGATTTATTTTTTTGTTTTTATTTCCTGAAAAGTTTTAAACTTTCTTCTTCTGCATTCTAATCTTCAAGCAATCCAGAATCTCTTAAACTCGTTCATTTTACATTTGCCATAAACAGAACTCTTTTGTATTGAATGTATTGAAAACTATCAAGCAAGCCCTGCCCAGATGAGAAAAAGTAACACAAACGTAATGTATCGAATTACTTTTCATAAAAAGTAAAAAGTAACTAAACCAATAAATTTCCCCCAACATTGGGGTGTATTTAGGGGTTCGTCCTGCTCGATTTGTGCCACAGACATGCATAAGACTTCAGATGGGTCCAGTTAAGTTTTCTGTAATATTTAACCTAAAAATTGTCTGATGGACAAAGAACAAGCGAAACAACCCCATGGTGTGATGTCTGATAGACAGCTGGTTAGCAATGTGTTAAAACACCTTACTGCATAGAAATGCTTCTTCAAGAACACTCAAGAAACAGCATAGAAACAGACTTTCATAAGACCTTAGCTACACCTCAGCAGCTGTATCTCACCCAAAGCTAACTCAAATGATGTGCACAGATGAGTTTTTCATCTGTAATATGTGTATTTATTTACAGTATTTGACAGGAAGCTGTATTATAATCATGTAATAAACCACATCAGGTTGATGTGACAATGCGCATATTATTTTCTGTAATGTGCTTTCAGTCCTGAGCCTATGAAACAGGTTTTAATGGCTACAGCCATAACTACTTAGGAACATATGCTACAGACTGAAAGTGAAAACCCAATATAGTAAGTGATTAAAAAATTAAAAGCTTAATCACTTCATATTATAGCATGTCACCCCTCCTCTCAGATTTCCCCTTTATTCTAGTTAAACAATCAATATAAGTTCACTTAGACATTGACTATGTTTACATGTGCACCAATAATGTGATGATTTCCAATAATCAGAGTAACCGCAGTGAGACGTTTACAGGACGCGAGCAAACCTCTGTACTCACATTGTGGTTATTTTCACCGCCATCATTCACATACCCATTTCCATGTTTTCGTGACTTCAGCATGTTTCTTCAGCAGCCAACAGTGTGATGCCTTCTTTAATGGCATGTTAACAGATGTATGCATCACCGCAGGAGCGTCACATGTCATCCATGATCATCACGAGCACATGCACACTTGGGTCTGAGTGGAATAGGTTCAATTAATGTGTTTACATGCTTGTGTATTGAGATTAAACTCAGTATATGCTACATAGTTTTACTACTATTGTGCTTTCCACGATTAGGAATTTAATTGCATTGACATATTGATTGGTCAACATTTTGTGCTTAAATGAGGTAATCACAGTCCTCAAACTTTTGAATATGTCTCAGCTCTTCATATTGTTTATAGCAATCCTTCATCATCATCTGAGAAGTGCATCGCTCACAGGAAGTGAATGGCACTGTCTCTCTTCCTGTTTCACTCTCTGTTCGCTGCAGATCTCACACGTCTCTGTGCATGTGATTGTGGGATAATCTCGAGTTTAGGATATGCCATCAGTTGAGAAAAATGTATAATGCATGTCGTGGTACTAATCAAGCTGGGTTGGATTTGCTGGGTGTTGTCAAAGCCAAATGTTGGTGTTTGGTTCAGGCCATTGGTCAGCCTATCTGTGATTATATTGCAAACATCTTTCCAGCACTCTAGAATCAGATGATTAGATGATGAATGTTGTCACAGTCTCCAGCTGGATAGCCCATGAACTCCACCAGAGGGCCCTGACTCTAGCTACTCTAGCCCAAACTACATTTCCCATAATCCTTTGCTTGGATTCAGCACTCCATTGCAATCACCTGTACTGTATCTCATCACCTCATCAGTCTCACACACATACACACTCACTCTGCTGAGTATTGTTAGCCTGATGTTAATAAAATTCAGAATGTATTTCATTTCACAGTTGTAAAAATAGCCAATCAGCATCGAGTGTTGACTTTCAGCGCTGAGGAGTGTTGAGAAAAGGAACATCACAGAGGAGGCTAGCCTCTCTTCTGCTATATCAACCAATCATCATAGAGATGTAAATTAGGGTAGAGTGGGGGAAACGCCTCCCTGGGGTAAAACGCCCCCCAACCTGTTTTTCCCAAAATAACCACTAGAGGGAGTCAAGATACATTTTCACTGTTGCTATGCACTACGTTTGACAATGGGGATAAACAAATCTCCTTGGAGACACCAGTGACGTATTTGAGGAGAAGAGGATTACATGGTAAGCGCTATAACTTTCAGATATTAGTAAACAAGTGTTTAAGAGAATATTGTTCTGCAGGATATCACAGTGATGTATGATAGATGAATAGTGAAGTCTGTAGTTTGAGAGGATATGTTATTTATAAGGAATATAATTATATTTAAAAAATTAAACATTTTTTGAAAAAGTCATAGGTTGTGGGGTAAAACGCCCCCGACGCTGAGGGGTAAAACGCCCCCCAGAGGGCATAGTTTCTCTCTATCATGATTACTATAATAACATATTTCTGTCTATCAAATCCTTTGTTTTACACTTAATGCAGTATAACTAGGTGGTAAAATCAAAATATTTGAACAAAAAAAAAAGTGAGCATTAGGCAAACCTCAAGTGAGCATTAGGCTAGCTTGATAGCACAGTTAGCTCACTGACGGAAGGTGGTTAGGTGACCCAGTGATAAAACATAGTGGCTTTTAATGCATTTATTTCACTATATAAATATACAAATTTATAAGTTTAATATTTATTTAGGGTTTTCTGTTTGTCTTGGTGATAGTGGTGAACAAATACATCAATTATCAACCCCATAAAGGCCTAGTGTAGAAATCTCAACCTCATATATATATTTTTTCTCTCCATATAGATGCGGACATATAAAAGAAAAAGTAACCGTGGTGCTTATACAGAGCAAGCTCTACAAAATGCCATCAGAGCGATTGAAGAGGGAACTGTTTTGAAGGCTGCAGCCCATCAATTTGGAGTCCCCCCAAAGACCTTGAGGCGGCATAGGGATAAAAAAGTTTTGGAGCCTGGATCAAAGTGTTTAGGCCGCAAAGCAGTTTTTACATCATCATTTGAGCTCCAGTTAACTGAGCACATTCAATCAATGGAGAGGGCATTGTTTGGGCTTTCAACCATTGATATAAATCATAAACTCTCTGAATAAAAAGGTTGCATTTTATGCATGCAACAGTCTATTACTGGCAGTCCCTTATGAGAATGAACCATGGTAAAGTGAACATAGTTTAGCTATAGTATTTGTAGATTTCCTTGGTTACCACTACAGTAAACAGTATTTTACCATGTGTAAACAAAAATATAACCTAATAAGTTGCAATTAAGGCATATTGAATGTTTCAATTGAATGTATTGAAATTTCATAATCTAAAAGCTCTGTTTAGAAGTATCGTATCGGTATCGATATTGACGATATTGCATCGAAAATAAAAAATGTGGTATCGCCCATCCCTACAAGGCAGCAATTCATGTTTATTATGTCGACACACCCCACAGAAGAAAGGGGTGGGGTGAGCAGTAGCTCATTAGCATTTAAAGAGACATGCACCAAAATGGATTGCTGTGATCAGAGCTGTTTTTGACAAAGTAAAAAGGGTGCTGTTTAACATAATCTTTGAGGAATTTTAAGTATATTACAGACATTTCATGAAGACCCTAAAGAATCACATCAACTTTGGAATCCGATGTCCCCTTTAACGGGTGTCTTTTCTTTTGTAATGTTGTCTATCCCAACCAGACATTGGTGAACAGAGTTAGTGTGAATAGCCTCTGCCAACAACACGGGCTATTTGCACTAAGATTAAAAACAGACTTACACATCATCAACACTGAGCACTTAAAACAAGTTATCACTGCTGTCTGTTTTGGTCCATGTAAGCATGTGAATGTCAGGTGTTGTTCTTACTGCTGCTGGGAATGAGGTCCCGGTGCGGGATGAAGAGTTTATATCCGTAGTGTTTCTCCAGAACGTCAGGTAAGATCTCCAGAGCAAACAGTTCCTCCTCACTCATCTCATGCTCCACTGACTCAAAGTCCACTTTGGTGTAAGATAGGTAGGCATCATATTCCTTGTTGTCTGTAAGGAACAGATTTGTTGTATTGCACAGGTTAATTCTTTCACCATATTATACATGGATTATTATTGTTATAAAATGGTCGGTAAAGTAACACAGTCTCATTACAATTTTAAACTATTTTACAGATTATTTTACAGCAAATAGATGTGTACGGTCTCACTTGTACGACCCACTCACTGTTCACTGTTATGAAACCATTATGAAAGGAAATCAACAGTGCATCATGGCACCGATGCTTTGGGAACACTTCTGCGTGAGCAAGTGTGGAAACATGGCCACCTTGAGAACCCTTACCAAAAAGAAGTATACTTCAAGGGTATATTTTATTTTAAGTATACTTAAGTGAATTTCTAGTATTTTTTTAAGTATACTGTATGTAGCAAGTATACAGATATCAGTGTTCTAGTAGTATGCTTGTAAGTGTACGGTCTCAATACTCATTGGGACTAAATTGGCCCACTTTCTAGTAGATAAAAGTAGGCTATACTTTAAGTATAACAGTAGTAAATTTTGAGTACACAACTAATGTACATCTATGTTTGTAGTTTGTACTGCAATTATACTAAAAGTTAACTTATAGATATACTGATAGTTAAATTAAACACTTTGTACACTTTGAAGTATAGTCTCAGTTAACTACTAGTTTAGTAGTTTTATACTGCAAGTATATTTGTAAGATGAACTTTACATCATAGTTAAAGTATACTACTATGTCCCTATTTAGGTTTTAATTTGTACGTATTTTGATTATCTGAACATTCAAAACATCCAAAGAAAGAACAGAGTATCTGCTTGTTAACAAAAACATTTTATTCTAGCTTCATGCGTTCTTTTTTTATGAACACTTGAATGTGGATGAGTTTCATAAATAAATAAATAATCAACATTTTGAACAAAAAGCGGAACAAAGAATATGAATTTGATTCAGAATAATAATCAAAACGTGGATGGAGTCAGTTAACACCCCAAAGCTGATTTTATTCCATCACGTTGCACAGTTTTGATGCTGTTTTATGGCTGATGATACATGTGGAAGCATCTGTTGTTTCGGTTTCTTCTGGGCTTGCTTCTGTACAGAATATATGTAACAGTGCCCCCTACCATATAACGATGAAAACATGGATTCCCAGAGCACAGGTATAGCTCTGTGATTGGCTGTGGGGTAAACTGACTGGTGCACTGATCAGCAAAGCCACCACGCCCCCCACTTATTAGTGCTGTTATTTAGTTTAGCTTTTCCATAAATAACACTTGAGCTTAAAGTCTGAATTTGGTTTACCAAACAAATGCATTTATTCTATATTTGACATTTGGACGACATATGTATGTTTCTATCAGGTGATCGCTGCCCAGTGGCCTATGCCTGCATTCACCTCCACTCTTCACTTTGTTCTGGAGTTATCTGGAAATGGTCAAGAACAATATTCAATAGTAAAAATGTCAGAGAGAGAGGGGCTCAAAAATTTTTTAACTTCAAATACAAAGAACAGAAAAAATAAACACAAGTTAGTCAGTAAACTCCCCAGTTATCAGGTTATTTTACTAAAGCTGATGATGGAGCGGAAGGTGTTGGAACAGCAAGTGAAATGGGCATATGGAGCAGAAAAAAAACAGCATCCTCGTCTACACAGATTTTAGGTTAGTTCGATTATTAACTGGACGTATATTGTTTTTATGTTTGAACAAACTCTAAATATTCATTTGGGGATTGGGAGATAATCTGTAATTTGTGTTTTAACTATAAGCATGTGTAGTGTTAGGCTATATGAGATCCTGGATTAGCCTATATGATGAGATACTGTCATCATATACTCAAACTAAAATTGTTCTAAACCTCAATGAATGTCTTTGTTCTCCTGAACATAAAAGAAGATATTTAGAAAAATGATTGCAACCAGTTTCTGGTCCCCATTGATTCAAATAGTGTATTTCTTCATACTATGGAAGTCATGGGGGCCCAGAAACTGTTTGATTAGCAGTATTGTTCCACAGCAGAAAGAAAATTCATATAGGTTTAGAACAACATAAACATGTAACATAAACTGATTAGACAGCATGATTATTACACAGGTGTGTCTTAGGCTGGCCACAATAAAAGACCACTCTAAAATGTGCAGTTTTACTGTATTGGGGGGTCCGGGGGCATCTGAAAACCAGTCAGTATCTGGTGTGACCACCGTTTGCCTCACGCAGTGCAACACATCTCCTTCACATAGAGTTAATCCGGTTGTTGAATGTGGTCTGTGGGATGTTGGTCCACTCCTCTTTGATGGCTGTGTGAAGTTGCTGGATATTGGCAGGAACTGGAAAACGCTGTCGTATACGCCCATCCATGCTTGTGCCTCCCATACATAAGTAACCCAGGTCCCTGAGTAGGGAACGAGGCGCTGCAATGCCACACTTCCCTCAGACCAGTGGTTCTCTATCCTGGTCCAGGAGAGCCCACATCACTGCACGTTTCTGATGTCTCTATTATCTGATACACACGTTTGAGGTCTTGGAGTCTAGTTCACCTGACCTCATGCTCAGCCAATCAAGACTGATGTGTTTCCACACATGCCTCAGACACCGGTCACACAGAAGTGTTCCCATAGCATCAACACCACGACCAAGTGCTTTCTCAGGGAACCGTGTTACACTTGTAACCTTCATATGAAATTGCTTTGGATTATAAACATTTCGAATGTGTTTTGAAATATGTATTACTAAAAGCATTTCGCATTAAAACACTTGGTTGTTGATTAAATAATAAAAAACAACTTGCCATTTCAAGTGTTAACTTTGAATGTTAATCTTTACTTGCAGGTCTAACATTTGGAGAAATGTAAATGAATTGATAAGTTGATAAGGGTAATGTAAAAGACTATATACAAGAACCTCTCCGAGGACCTCAGATGATGCCAACCCTGAACCAACTGAACAAACTAACGAAGTTTTCTGTGAAGCTGCTTTTCAGCCATTTTTAATGTGAAAAGCACTACACAAATAAACATGAACCGAACTGAACAGAAGAGTAACTTAAAAAAGTAACGCTTAGGAAAATATGAGAATAACACATTGATAAGGGTGATGTGAAAGTAATGAGACATACAATAATATATTGTATCTAGATTAAATTGCATTTATTTTGGTGTTAAAATAGGCAACTGTTATGACATATGTATTTTGTGCATGTTTGTAGGGTAAAAATATGCATTGCATTAAGGCCTTGTTTTTGCACTTCTGCTATAGGGAGTGA